>NW_021831942.1:32500-33914 GCF_006345805.1 Octopus sinensis | reverse complement strand
CATTTAAGTTTAAGGTTGTCAAAATATTTTCGTCGCTTAAGACCGCAACGAAATATTTTGACAATTAAACTTAAATGTTGAAGTGAATCGAACGGCTTTTGTGTGTTTCTTAAATGGCTTACAAACACCTTCCACACTGCAATATATATATCAGTAAATGTAATATGTAACAATTATTCGGTAGCCAAGATAAAACTCTGAGCTTCGGATGCCGAGGTGGAAATCCACGCCACCATCTCTTTAGTTATACGGCCATCGGAAAGAACGCTATGAAAAATGACCGTTATACAAAGGGAAATTACTGTGTTATTGACCGCTATTTAGACAAAAGAGCTATTCAAATGACCGCTAATTAAGGTAAGGGGGTAAAAAGTTCATAGTATTCGCGCAAGCACGCCTGTTCATACCTACACATGTGCGCCCGTACACCCACGTGCGTACGCATACATTCATCCACCCTCACTAAAAAAACGTACATATCTCACTCGCATCCTTCGCCAAATGTATATGCATATATATATATATATATATAATATATATTATATATATATATATATATTATATATATATATATTACAAAATTAGAGAATGGAGAAATATACTTAAATCAGTAAACATCAACTATCCGATGAAACTCAATCCATACTTTATACACCATTACATATGAGTAAGGCAATACATAAAATGAAATGAGATATACCGTAATATTAAAAATAAGAGATATAAGTAAAAAATTTTCAAATATGATATAAATCAAAACTGACTGTCAGTTTTGATTTATATCATATTTGAAAATTTTTTACTTATATCTCTTTATCTTTTTAATATTACTGTATATCTCATTTCATTTTATGTATTGCCTTTACTCATATGTAATGGTGTATTAAAGTATGGATTGAGTTTCATCGGATAGTTGATGTTTTACTGATTTAAGTATATTTCTCCATTCTCTAATTTTGGTAGTATTAATTTACGGTAATATTATTACCTTCACACCATATAATGCAATAGATGAACTGATTGTTTGACAATTTTTAACATCTATGTATTAATTTTGTTGGGTACCTATCTAGCAGTATATTGGATATATATTATCCCATGGTGGGTTGAATTTTCAACCCCTATCTCATTTTATAACCTATATATATATATATATATATATATATATAAATATATATAGATGTGAACGTTTTTCTAGTGAGGGTGGATGAATGTATGCGTACGCACGTGGGTGTGCGGGCGCACATGTGTAGGTATGAACAGGCGTGCCTACGCGAATGCTATGAACTTTTTACCCCCTTACCTTAATTAGCGGTCATTCAAATAGCTCTTTGTCTAAATAGCGGTCTATAACACAGTAATTTCCCTTTGCATAACGGTTATTTTTCATAGCGTTTTCCGATGGCCGGATAAC
>NW_021831942.1:0-27500 GCF_006345805.1 Octopus sinensis | reverse complement strand
ATAATATACTATATATATATATATATATATATATATATATATATATATATAAATATATGTATATATGTATATATAATATATATATTAATATAATATATATATGTATATTAAAATAAATATTTTATAATATTATATATATATATATATATATATATATATATTAATATATATATATATATATATATATTATATATATATATATATATATATAGTATATATATATGTATATATATATATATATGTATATATATATGTATATATTGGGAAAAACGGTAAGATAACAAAAAAGAAAGAGACCTCAATATTATGTAAATAGGGGAATTTTATCTGTAGCCAAGATAAAGCTCTGAGTTTCGGATACCGAAGTGGAAATCCACACCACCATCTCTTCAGTTATCCGGCTATCGGAAAAAACGTCTCGAAATCTTCCAAGCCTTTGATCTTGGAGGGGGGGGATTTCTTAGATTTTATACGATAGAAAATATTTTCTATCGTATAAAAAAGGCGTTTTTCCGATGGCTGGATAACTGAAGAGATGGTGGTGTTGGATTTCCATTCCCTCGCATCCGAACCTCAGAGTTTTATCTTGGCTACCGAATAATTGTCACATATTATATTTACAGATATATATTATATATATATCATATATATATATATATATATATATATATATATATATATATATATAATACATATAGATATATATATGTATGTGTATATATAGATATATATATATATATATATAGTGATGTTTTTGTTGTCAACTGAATGTGGCAATCCCAGTAAAGGGAAGAATGCTACTGCTGTTTAGCCCCAGGAAACACCGTTTCCAGTTGGCTATGTGTCCCCTTACTGGGACTGCAACATTACGTTGGCAACAAACCATCACTTTATCGTGTCGCTACTGTATAAATCTCTGAGTGATTTGGAAATGTAATATTTCTAATTTTATATATATATATATATACAAGCAATATTAAATCTCTGAGCGAGAAGTATTGTGGCACTCCGTCAGTTACGACGATGAGTGTTCCAGTTGATCTGATCAGTGGAACAGCCTGCTCGTGAAATTAACGTGCAAGTGGCTGAGCACTCCACAGACACGTGTACCCTTAACGTAGTTCTCGGGGAAATTCAGCGTGACACAGAGTGCCACAAGGCTGGCCCCTTTGAAATACAGGTAAAACGGAAAGAAGAAGAAAGAGTGAGTGAGTGAAAATTGTGGTGAAAGAGTACAGCAGGGTTCGCTACCACCCCTGACGAGACTCGTGGAGCTTTAGGTGTTTTCGCTCAATAAATACACTCAATGCCCTGTCTGGGAATCGAAACCGCGATCCTACGACCGCATGCCAGCGATCGTAGGATCGCGTAGGACCACTGGGCCATTGCGCCTCCACTGAGCGAGAAGTAAACAGTAGCGGTACAGAGTCGTAAAATATAATTGCCAACTAAATGTGGCGGTGCCATAGAGGACGTTGCTACTGTTGTTTTAGCCCCAGGAAGACAGCTCCTCTAGCTGGCTAACGACACACTGTCTGTATCCGATTAGGGACTGCTTCATTTAGTTGGCAATTATATTTTACGATTCCAAATACAGATATAGGCGTGGCTGTGTGGTAAAACGGTTGCTTTCCAACCACATATTTCCGGGTTCAGGCCCAATATGTCACGTATTTGGCAAGTGTCTTCTACTATAACCTCAGGCAGACTACAGGCTTCTGAGTGGATTTGGTAGAAGGAAACAGAAAGTGGTTCGTCGTGTATATGTGTGAGTATGTGTGTGTGTATATGTGTGTGTATGTGTGTGTGTCTATGTGTCTATGTTTGTCCCTCCACCATCGCTTGACAACTGGTGTTGAGCTGTTTGCATCCCCATAACCTAGCGGTTCGGCAAAGAGACCGATAAAATAAGTACCAGGCTAATAAAGAATAAGACCTGGGGTCGAATTGTTCGACAAAAGCACTTCAAGGCTACGCTCCAGCATGGCCACAGTCAAAGTGCTGAAACAATATCACAATCTCCTGCATAGGATAACTGCTGCATTTGTTGAGTATTTAAACAGTTTATAAAGGGTTAAACATTTTCGGTATGCAACTTGGGGACACCTACATAAAATAACTGCTGTATTTGTTGAGTATATATAGAGTTTATAGAGCGGTTAAAAATTTTCGGTATGCAAATTAGGGACTCCTGCATAGAATAACTGCTGCATTTGTTGTGTATTTAAAAAGTTTGAAAGGGTTAAACATTTTCGGTATGCAAATTAGGGATTCCAGCATAGAATTAACTGCTCCATTTGTTGAGTTTTTAGAGCGGTTAAAAATTTTTGGTATGCAAATTAGGGACTCCAGAATAGAATTAATTGCTCCATTTGTTGATTTTATAGAGCAGTTAAAAATTTGTGGTATGCAAATTAGGGACTTCGGCATAGAATAACTTCTGTATTTGTTGAGTATATATAGAGTTCATAGATTGGTTAAAAATTTTCGGTATGCAAATTAGGGATTCCGCCATAGAATATCTGCTGTATTTGTTGAGTATATATAGAGTTTACAGAGCGGTTTAACATTTTCGGTATGCAAATTAGGGACTCCTGCATAGAATAACTGCTGCATTTGTTGAGTATATATAGAATTCATAGCTCAGTTCAACATTTTCGGTATGCAAATTAGGGACTCCTGCATAGAATAACTGCTGAATTTGTTGAGTATATATAGAATTCATAGAGCAGTTCAACATTTTCGGTATGCAAATTAGGGACTCCTGCATAGAATAACTGCTGCATTTGTTGAGTATATATAGAGTTTATAAAGCGGCTCAATATTTTCGGTATGCGAATTAGGGACTCCTGCATAGAATAACTGCTGCATTTGTTGAGTATTTAACCAGTTTATAAAGTATTAAATATGTTTTGGTATGCAAGCTAGGGACTCCTGCATAGAATAACTGCTGTATTTTTTGCGTATTTAAACAGTTTATAAAATGTTAAACATTTTTGGTATGCAACTTTGGGACCGCTTCATAGAATAACTGCTGTATTTGTTGAGTATTTAAACAATTTATACAGTGTTAAACATTTTCGATATGCAGTGGATTGCGATATTTAATAAGCTTTGAGAATCTATCACGACGAAGCGTCTAAACGGATCTGTAAATAACCCAGATTCACTACAACAATGCGAAGCTGTGCGCATCTTCGCCAACAAATCACGTAATCGGGAAATTTGGCTGGTCAACAATTTAGCGTTTGTTGTAGAGTCCGGGTCTTCACATCCTCTTCCATCTGCTTGGTCCAATAGAGGACAGGTCTTCGGGAATAAAGAACTTCATGACACAGACGAAGTGAAAGGGACTGTGAAGATTTGAGGACAACAACACACTTTTGAATTTTTTTTCCAAAGAAGACTCGTGAGTTGTGTACAACGATGGTGCCAATACATCGTTTTGGGATAAAGGCTATTTTGTGTAGCACCATTGTAGAGAGGAAGAGTTGCTCCGTACATATGGTGTGTATGATGACCAACTCATGCCGTCTGTTGATATAAAAGTTATATCATTCTTTGTATTATTTTCGTTAGAATCCCCGCGTCTGAGCACGCATGCGTTTCTATATACGTGCTTAGGGCAAAGAACCCCTTCGGTCATGAAGGAGCATGGGCTGCACCTAGAAAGTTCCCCTCCAAGGCAATGCCCAGGCAAGGTTGTTTATGGAAGACCAGCAGTCGCCTATGCATACCAGCCTCCCCGCTCCACACCACCGATGTTATCCAAGGGACAGGCAAAGAGGCAGAGTGAAATGGAGCAACATGAAATAAAGTGTCTTGCTCAAGAACACACACAGCCCTGTCCAGGAATTGAACTCACTACCTCATGATTGTGAGCCCGACGTTCTAACAAATTAGCCATCTGCCTTCATGAATGCATACACATATATTCATAAACACACACATACATACATACATACATACATACATACATCTCAGGAGGCGCAATGGCCAAGTGGTTAGGGCAGCAGACTCGCGGTCATAAGATCGCGGTTTCGATTCCCAGACCGGGCGTTGTGAGTGTTTATTGAGCGAAAACACCTAAAAGCTCCACGAGGCTCCGGCAGGGGATGGTGGTGATCCCTGCTGTACTCTTTCACCACAACTTTCTCTCACTCTTACTTCCTGTTTCTGTTGTACCTGTATTTCAAAGGGCCGGCCTTGTCACTCTCTGTGTCACGCCGAATATCCCCGAGAACTACGTTAAGGGTACACGTGTCTGTGGAGTGCTCAGCCACTTACACGTAAATTTCACGAGCAAGCTGTTCCGTTGATTCGGATCAACCGGAACCCTCGTCGTCGTAACCGATGGAGTGCTTCCAAAAAAAAACATACATACATACATACATACAAACATACACACACACACACAGACACACAGACACAGACACACACACACACACACACACACACACACACACACACATACCAAGCCCCATATACATGTATGGTGTAATCATCAATTAACGATGTGATTTCCTCCATTCTTGTTCGTGATGCCAGTTATTCCGGATTTCCCGAAATTCTAAACGATATTTGTCATCCAGCGAGGTGACATTATCAGAAAGCTAAAAACGATGCAAAGGGCATTGTTCTGTCTGTCGGTGTCTGTCTGTCTATCTATCTATCTCTATCTATCTATCTATCTTCTATCTATCTATCTACTATCTATCTATCTATCTATCTATCTATCTACCTACCTACCTATCTATCTATCTATCTATCTATCTATCTATCTAATCTATCATCTATCTATCTATCTATCTATCTATATATATCTACTATCTCTCTCTTCTCTCTCTCTCTCTCTCTCTCTATATACTATAATATATATATATATATATATATATTATATATATGTATATAAGGTTGTCAATTGTGGAACACGAGTGGAACACGACTGTCACTACTACTACTACATAAGCCTGATGATTGCGTAATGCATGAAAGTACTAGCTTTATTACAATGAACAATGAATATATAATATTTTATTATTACAATACTGTAAAATTGTAAACAATTGTAAATAATAAAACGTGAAAACCAGACCATGTTGAAATTTCATAGATTGATATGTTCTATACACAATAATACAAACTCGGATTTCTAACTATATACGAAGCTTGTAAGTTTGAACAGTTCGTGGTAGGTATAAAAAAGAAACAATGTTCTGGAACAATAATAATTCACAGGCGTCGAAAGTTGTAGGCTTTTCTCATGACGCAGTTCGATAACTTTAAAAAAAAAACTGATAAAATACTGGCTACCTATGTAGCCTGGATTTGCATCTATATATATTTGCATATACGTAATTCAGGTTAATTCTTTCAGCCGGTTATCCATATGTCAGAAAACAAAGCACAAAGAGAAAGAAATTTTGAGCAGTTATATTTTATGTAGTCGATTAGTATATCATTGATAATGACATATAACCGGTTAGAAAGTAAAGTTACCGTTGGTTTCATGCCTACCATTGCACTTGGCAATATAGGCGACTCATCAGTCCCGCTCGCCGCAAGAACAAAACCTTTTTACTAAAAGAGGTAAATATTCAGTCTTGGTCAGTTGAAGAAAAGAAAGAAAGAAAAAAAAAGACGACATACAAAGTCCCTTTATGAGAGGATTTTTGAACGATTCCATTTGCGGTCGAAATGGATTAGTCTATGTACGCTTTTCCGTTTTCTAATTTACAAAAGAGGAAAACCACGTTTCCAAAACGAATTTTCTGTTATGAGGGCATCGGCTAAAAATTTCCCCCTTTTTCTTTTAGTTCAAGAAGGCTCCCGGATCGTGAGAATTTATCAGGATCATTGTCCTCTCAGCAAAGCAAAATTTGCACCGTCCGCTTCTGTTGAGATATGGTTCAGGTTGTTCAAGGAGCTTCCAGTTAATTTTGTATGGTGTTCCCATTTCTTTTAATCGCTATATATATAGCTGGCTAATGTTGCAGCGTTGCACCTCTCTGAAATCCCAAAAGACAACCTTGTGAATGGGGTCAGTAAAAGAGTTTTGAACCTATCTTCTAATAAAGATATCTTTGACGCTGCGGACCCCTATTATAACAAGGCTCTGGCAACTAGCGGGTCGAGTTTAAGGACCACACCACCAATACGTATATATGTATGTATGTATGTATGTATGTATGTATGTATGTATGTATGTATGTATGTATGTATGTATATATGTATTATGTATGCATCATGCATTCATGTATGTATGTATGTATGTATGTATGTTGTATGTATGTATTATGTATGTATGTATATGTATGTATGCATGCATGCATGCATAATGTGTATTATGTATGTATGCATGCATGCATTATGTATGTAGGTTTTATGTATGTTGTATTATCATGCCTGCATTCATTTATTGCAGTAATGTATGTATGTTGTATGTATGTTATGTATGATCATGAATGCATGCATGTATGTATGTATGCATCAATGCATGATGTATGTGGTATGTATGTATGTATGTTTATATGTATGTATGCATGCATGCATGCATGAATGTATGTGTGTATGTATTGTATGCCTGCATGCATGTATTATGCATGTATATGTTGTATTATGCATGCATGCATGCAATGTATGCATGTATGTTGATCATGCATGCTGCATGTAGGTATGTATGTATGTATGTATGTATGCATGAATGCATGCATGTAGTATGTATGTATGTCTGTATGTATGTATGTATATGTATGTATGTATGGCATGCATGCATGATGTATGTATTATGTATGTACTTATGTATGTATGTATGTATAGCTTGTTTATGCATGCATGCATGCATGAATGTATGTATGTATGTATGTATGTATGTATGCATGTATGTATGTATGTATGTATATATGTATGTATTATGCATGCATGCATGCATGTATGCTGTATGTATGTAGTATGTATGTATGTAGTATGTATGTATGTATGCTGAATGCTGCATGATGTTGTATGCATGAATGTATGCATGTATGTATGTATGAATGTATGTATGTTGTATGTAATAATGTATGTATATGCATGCATGCCATGAATGTATGTATGTATGTATGTATTCATGCTGCATGTATGTATGCATGTATATTGTAGTATTCATGCTGATGCATGCATGTATGCAGTATGTATGTATGTATGTATGTATGTATCAGGAATGCATGCATGTATGTATGTATAATGTAGTATGTATGTATATATGTATGTATTATGCATGCATGCATGCATGTATGTATGTATGTATGTATTATGTATGTATGTAATGTATATATGTCATGCATTCATGCATGCATGTATTATGTATGTATGTATGCTGCATTCTGTATGTATGTATGTATGTATTATTAAATGTATTATTCATGCAATGCTGCATGTATGCATGTATGTATGTATGTATATGTATGTATATGTATGTATGTATGTATGCATGAATGGCATGCATGTATGTATGTATGCATGAATGCATGCATGTAGTATGTATGTATGTATGTATTATGTATTATTATGATAGTTGCATGCATGCATATGATGTATGTATGTATGTATGTATGCATGCATGCATGTATGTATGTTATGTATATATGTATGTATTATGCATGCATGCATGCTGTATGTAATATGTATGTAATGCATGCATGCTCATGTAATGTATGTATGTTATGTATGTATGTATGTATGTGACTGCATGCATGTTATGTATGTAATGTATTGTATGTATATATGTATGTATGCATGCATGTATGTATGTATGTATGTATGTATGCATTATGCATGTATGTATGGATGTATGTATGTATAAATATATACATATAAACACACATTTAAAGTTAACACTCTCGTGCAAATTTCTGAGAATTTCTGTGATTGTTGCTGTCGCCGTCGCCGCCGTCGCCGTCGTCATGTTCGACGTTGTTGTTGCTCTTGTTGGCGGCAGCGGTGGTGGTGATGGTGGTGATTGTAGTAGAGGTGGTGGTGGCGGTGGTTGCTTTGGTGGGATTGTGGATTCGTGGTGAGTCGATAGTTTTTACAACGAAGACCGTAGTTGCAGGTACTAAGTGATTGTGCATAAATATCCATAAATAAATACTTTCGTTGTGTGAACATTTCCCAGTAATGAGTTCCGCAAACACAACAAAACAATTCTCAAAAAACGAGCTCTTCATTCCGCTCCAGAACCAGAAAAAAACACTTGACCTAAATTACAACAAATAATAAAGTTTCCCATGAATTTGTAGGAAACAGTTTTTCGCCTGTAACAAGAGGTATGGACTGTGTATATTTGTCCTAAATTTCCGATTTTTATTTCTTAAAATGGCAGCATTTATACAAGAGTCACTGATATAGATTTCAACTGAACTTTTGCTCACTCGTTCATCCTTCCACAGATTTTTTGTATCCGGTTTGCTAGGTTTTTATGCGAATTCGTGAGTTGAAGTAAATGTTGTTATGTCTAGACAAATTCATTATGCCACTATTATTAACAAACACACTTCATTAGTCGATTAGTTAAAACATAAGTTATTGTTCAACCTAATTAAACAATCAATCGATTCGTTAATTGGATATTTAACCTATTGACTAATGATAAAGGAATGGAATCGAACCAGTGCGTGTGTTAATAATATTGGCATAATGACTGTCTCTAGACACAACAAAAAATTATACAGATCTTTTATCTTTTACTAATTTCAGTCATAAGACTGCGGCCATGGCCACACCATTGGTACTCCAAAGGGCATTTCGTATTTTTACCGGCTTTCCAGAATATCAGCCCTTCTATACCAATGTGACATACTTTGTGTGGACCCCTTGTTTAACACCAAAAGAAGAGAAGCATAGATTTTTTTAGAAGACCAGTAATATTTTGTCTCTGCTTAATGACAATATGTCTGCCACGAATGCAGCAGAATGTCCGGGTTGTTTGCGCATTTACGTCAATATGTATTCATTCAAAATGGCGTTCATAAGTAAATACCTATTTCTTTACTACCCAGAAGGGGCTAAACACAGAGGGGACAAACAAGGGGATTAAGTCGATTATATCGACCCCAGTGCGTAACTGGTACTTAATTTATCGACCTCGAAAGGATGAAAGGCAAAGTTGACCTCGGAGGAATTTGAACTCAGAACGTAACGGTAGACGAAATACCTATTTCTTTACTGCCCACAAGGGGCTACACACAGAGGGGACAAACAAGGACAGACAAACGGATTAAGTCGATTATATCGACCCCAGTGCGTAACTGGTGCTTATTTAATCGACCCCGAAAGGATGAAAGGCAAAGTCGACCTCGGCGGAATTTGAACTCAGAACGTAACGGTAGACGAAATACCGCAAAGCATTTCGCCCGGCGTCCTAACGTCTCTGCCAGCTCGCAAATACCACCAAAGACTGACCTCTGAACTACTAATGCAACATTAAAGCATCAGTTAGCAATTGTGTACACAGATTTGGAAGATTCATGTGGTCTGTAAGAGTTGCCAACAACTGTTTACTAAACTTTACATTGGCAGCTCTTTTACATTTACTAATACCAGGTCAGCATTGATTTATAGCAATCTATTTTGTTGAGCAAAATTAATCAGATAATCACTGTCATCTGATTCTCTGGCACTATAATACGGGGAAAAAAACCAAGGCTTTATTACAGAAAAACAACGCGCAATGGAGGAAAACAAATAACAAATCTGAAATCAGTGTAAAAATTACTTCCAAAGGTTATGTAGACATTTAAATGTGAAAAATCATGCAGTCTTGTGCTATTACAGTTATCAAGTACAAATTTCCCAATACATTCACAAAATATAAGAGAATCAATTAGAGGAGAAACATGGAAAACTGTTTGTTGACTCAAAAACTAAATCTTAAATATTAAATCACACACACACACACACACACACACACACACACACACACATGCACATCCATTATCTTCCATGTTTTCTTTTATGTCCCTGAATCAAACAAACGCACTGACACACATGTACATACATAAAAACATATATATACACATTTTTCTTTGTTTTTACGAAACGCTTACGCTTATGTAATATTTCTCTATGTTTGTGTTTATATATGTATGTGTATAGGTATATAAATTTAAAATTTAATAAGGGTAGAAATTGATATTAATCAATTAAAACCAGTGGCCCAGCATATTAAAAAAATCCGAAGATTAAAATATTTTTACATACAAAAGTCCTGCAAATTGTATTTCTATATGACAGACCATGCTGACGAGATTGCAGTTTATCCTTGCGGATATTAACAATCGAAACTGATCAGTACATGGGTAATCATTTTTATTTCGTATATTTTCATTTGTCTTGCTTATTTCTAATGCTTTGGTTTTGTGCTGAGTTTTTATTTGAGAACATATTCTTTGTGGAAAATAGCGATCTGACGTCTATATCTAGCAAGTTGACCGTCCACTTTTAGTGGTCAGTCCTTTAAATTTTGTGTAGGTATATATATATATATATATATATATATATATATATATATGTATGTATGACAAACAATTCGCTCCTTCTGTATGTAGTTGTTTGTGTGCGGGGGTGGGGTACTGAAAAGCTCCTGGCTTTGGGTAACAAAAATACAAGAGGATCAGTTAATTACAATTTTATGATTTTATTCAGCATATTCCCCTTTCAGATTCACATACTTATTGCAGGGGTACTTCAGTTTTTTCTAAGCCCTGTAAAAGAACTCAGAAGGTTGGGCTTTATATACATACCCAAATGCATATATATATATACATATATATATATAGAGTGGTTGTATACTGTCAACTTAACGAGACAGTCCCGTAAAGGAATTACAACACCGCTGTTTAGCCCTAGGAAGCATCGACGCTTCCTGTCGGCCTTGACACATTTTCTGTGTCCTTATATATTTATGAAGAGGAGACAAACACCCCCAACAGCTAGGCCTATACGTGTATCTAGATGCAGGCCTAGCTGTTGGGGGTGCTTGTCTCCTCTTCATAAATATATAAGGACACAGAAAATGTGTCAAGGCTGACAGGAAGCGTCGATGCTTCCTAGGGCTAAATAGCGGTGGTGTAATTCCCTTACGGGACTGTCACGTTAAGTTGACAGTATACAACCACTCTTTTGCTCCACTACCGCACATATCTCTATGAGATATTTAGAAATTTAATATTTCTGATATATATATATATTTAACACACACACACACACACACACCACACACACCACACACCACACCACACACACACACACACACACATATATATATATATAACAATGATAAATCTCAGAGCGAGTTATAAACAGTAGCGGCAACACATCGTGACGTATATTTGCCATTTGAATATGGCAAACCCCTAAGGGTGGATGCTACTGTAGTTTGTAGCCCCAGGAAGACACCTCCTCCAGCTGGCTATAGACACACTTTCTGTGCCCTATCAGTATTTGTGAAGGGAAGTCATCCTTCCCGTCTTCAACTCATGATACACACGGACTCGAGTGTATTAATAATGATCGCACCGGTGTTCCATAGATACAATTAAAAATAAAGAAATTATCAATAGTATTAAGAACCTGCATGGTATGGACTGCTGTCTCGTGGCCTCGGAATGTTCTCTTCAGAGCTCCTGACTTGGCATCGAACGCACGACAGAATGTGTCACCACAGCCTGTAAAAACTGAGAAATAAAAGGACTCCATCAATATTTGTTTATCATTCAGAAAAGAACTGTAAAATGCTAAAGATGCCATTTATTCTACCGATTCATTAAAAAAAAACAAAAAAAAAAACATAAACACTCTCCCGTCGAATTGAAAAAGGAGCGCTATACCCCAACAGTCTTGTTTTTTTCTTTTTAACGTAGGGACTCTCGACGACATTTTTTGACATATTCTCTTTTCTCTTTTACTTGTTTCAGTCATTTGACTGCGGCCATGCTGGAGCACCGCCTTTAGTCGAGCAAATCGACCCCGGGACTTATTCTTTTGTAAGCCCAGTACTTATTCTATCGGTCTCTTTTTGCCGAACCGCTAAGTGACGGGGACGTAAGCACACCAGCATCGGTTGTCAAGCAATGCTAGGGGTACAAACACAGACACAACACACACATATATTATATATATATATATATATATATATATACAAACATATATACGACAGGCTTCTTTCAGTTTCCGTCTACCAAATCCACTCACAAGGCATTGGTCGGCCCGGGGCTATAGCAGAAGACACTTGCCCAAGATGCCACGCAGTGGGACTGAACCCGGATCCATGTGGTTGGTTAGCAAGCTACTTACCACACAGCCACTCCTATGGACCACTTTCGTTGCTATTTTTCTCCAATGGACCCCCATAGCCATTTGTTGATATTTTACCTTCAAAATTGTTTTATTTTATTTTCCATTCTCTTTTACACTTTTACTTGTTTCAGTCATTTGACTGCGGCCATGCTGGAGCACCGCCTTCAGCCGAGAAAATCGACCCCCAGGACTTATTCTTTGTAAGCCTAATACTTATTCTATCGGTCTCTTTTTCCGAACCGCTAAGTTACGGGTGGACGTATTCACACCAGCATCGGTTGTCAAGCGATGTTGGGGGTGACAAACACAGACCCACAAACATATACACACGCATACATATATATATATATATATATATATATATATATATATATATATATATATATATACATATATACGACGGGCTTATTTCAGTTTCCGTCTACCAAATCCACTCACAAGGCGTTGGTCGGCTCAAGGCTTATAGTAGAAGACACTTGCCCAAGGTGCCACGCAGTGGGACTGAACCCAGAACCATGTGGCTGGTAAGCAAGTTACTTACCACACGGCCACTCCTGTGCCTCATTCACTTTTATTTTTCAATCTTTTACTTGTTTCAGTCATTATATTGCGGCCGTGCTTCATTCCTTGGTACACCCCTCTAACGTGACGAATGGAATAACCTAGTCATTACGAATAAAGAGAAGTACGTGAAGTACCAGGGTATGTAGTAGGGGTTCAAAGATAGGCGTATCTTTTAATGGTTTTACTAAGTATACTGTATACCAGAGTGGGCCTTATAACAATCCAACGTTTTAAGGATTACAGCAGATTCAAATTATATGAAAAGGTAGCTCTAGAAATAAAGCAATGTGGTTTTTCCGTTGAATCATTTTGATAAATTCTAATTTCAGCTTCCTCTACTTCATCCCAACCACTACTAAAACACTCCTCCTCCTGTTCCTCCTCCTCCTCCCTCCTCCCCCTCCTCTTCGTTTTTTTATTCTCTTTACTTCTCACCACATTATGCACTTAACCGTCTGCATATTTTTTATTTCTATTCTCATTTTGATCCTTTATTATCTTTACATTTATATTAATTTTATACTTTTCTATATTCAAAATTCCTATAGTCTTGTAAATTCTTATCTACTTCTATACTTTCTTTAACCCCTCGCATGTTTTCCAAATTATATTGTTTTCATGACAGCTATATGAGTATACACATTTTTTTATGTACATGTTTATATATATATCTATATATATATATATATATATATATAGTGAATGTGGGTTGTATGTGTGTGTGTGTGGGAGTATGAATAAGTATTGTGTTGAAGTATTTAGCTATTTTATTTATTTATAGTTGCCTAGACGTTTTTATGTGTATGTATAGGGATATATAATAGGGGTGTGATTTAGTGTATGTAGTTAGATATGGTTATATATAATTAGGTATATGTGTATGGGTGTATATATAGTTTATTATTATATTATTATTATTTTTTTGTTTTGTTTTATATTTATATTATATATTTTATATTTTATATTTAATTGTTGATAGGTTTATTTTAGTTATATATTGTTTATATATTGATTATATATGGATTATATATAGGTTATATATGGATTATATTTTATATTTTTCATTAATACTTTAATTATTTTAAAATTATTATTTTTATATTTTAAAATATTGATTTTTTAGATTGGAAGTCCACCTGAAGATTGTCGATCAAGACAAGAAACAATTGTAGTGGCGTTTTTTTTTTGACTATTTATTAAAATTTTATGTATTGATTAAGTCTTTCCTTGTTTGTTTTGCAAAATAGTGGTTTTGTCTCTAATAATATTTTATAATATTTTACTATAAAATTGGATTTAATCCTAAATCTGATTTTTTTCCCTGTAAATTTGGATTTATTCCCTAATATTTATTATTATTTATATATATATATATATATATATATATATATATATATATATATATATATATATATATATAAAGAATACAAAAAATGGGATCAGAACATAAAACATCAAGACAGATGATACAAAAAAGGGACAAGAAAAAACAAGGACGAGTCATTCGAATTTTATTTCATCAGTCGAGTTCCAGATTATATTGCAGTTTCGGATATATATATATATATATATATATATATATATATATATATATATAATATATATATATCTATATATATATGTATGTATGTATGATATATATATATATATATATATATTATTATATATATGTATAGATTTTTGTTCATGCATATATATATATCTATATATATATATATGCGTGTATGAGGTATGATCAATAAGTATCCGGACTGGAGCCATAAAAATAAAACTACAACACATACTAATTTGGCATTTAATTTCTTTCAAAGTGGTTCCCTTCGGAAGCCACGCACTTAATCCAGCATTGTTTCCATTGATGGAAGCATTCCTGGAACTCGTTTTCTGGGATAATCAGCAGGAGTGGCTGTGTGGTAAGTAGCGTGCTAACCAACCACATGGTTCCGGGTTCAGTCCCACTGCGTGGCATCTTGGGCAAGTGTCTTCTGCTATAGCCTCGGGCCGACCAATGCCTTGTGAGTGGATTTGGTAGACGGAAACTGAAAGAAGCCTGTCGTATATATGTGTATATTTATATATGTATGTGTGTGTGGTGTGTGTGTGTTTGTGTGTCTGTGTTTGTCCCCCTAGCATTGCTTGACAACCGATGCTGGTGTGTTTACGTCCCCGTCACTTAGCGGTTCGGCAAAAAGAGACAGATAGAATAAGTACTGGGCTTACAAAGAATAAGTCCCGGGGTCGATTTGCTCGACTAAAGGCGGTGCTCCAGCATGGCCGCAGTCAAATGACTGAAACAAGTAAAAGAGTAAAGAGTAAAGAGCTGCCTCGTCACATAGACATTCTGAAATCTTCTTCCTTTCAAGCGGGATTTGATTTTTGGAAAAAGGAAAAAGACGTAAGGGGCGAGATCTGGGGAATATGGTGGCTGTTGGACCTGGGGAAAGCTGTGCCTAGCCAAAAACTGCTGTACAAGCTGCGCTGAATGGGCAGGTGCGTTGTCATGGTGCAATTACCACTGACCAGACGCATGCTATTATGGCCTTTTCCGACGAATAGCAAAACGTCACAGTAGTACTCCTTGTTTGCTATCTGACCAGCTGGAGCATACTCATGATGAACAATCCCCTTGTAATCGAAATAAACTGTCAACAGTGTCTTCACATTGCTTCGACTGAGCTTTTGCTTCGGGGTCAGAGCCGTAAACCTACGATTCATCACCCGTTAAGACTGTTTTCAAAAAGTTTTCATCGTTCTCGACTCAATCAAGATCTTGTGCAACTGAAACCCATGTGTCTTTTTGGTCAGCTGAAAGCAGTTTTGGTATAAACTTGGCAGACACGTATCTCATACCCAAATCTTCAGTGATAATGGACAGAACTGAACCTTAACTAACCTCCACATACTCCGATAACTTCCACTCACAGCTGCATGCACATCTGCGATGTTTTTCTCAGTTCTGGTGGTTGCGGGTCTCCCAGAGCGTTCCTTACTATAGAAATTGTTTCGGCCATCTTGGAAAAGTCTGAACCACCTGTACAATTGTGTGCGGTTCATACACTCCTCTCCATACACTTTCTGCAACTTTGCGTCGGCCTCTGAGCAAGTATCACCATTGATGGAGATTCTCTGCTCAACTTTCTCTATCCTGGTCAGTGCGACAACCACACGTTACACACCTTCCTTCAAAGCTCCACTGTAAACAGCGGAAGTGAACTAGAAAGTTAAAACTTAGTGCTTATGCACAGCAGAATTTAAGGTCAGTCTGTGCATAGCTGCTTCACTCTGCATGCTTTAGCTTCGTTACTATACATAATTCCAGATACATATTGGTCAGACACTGTATATATATATATATATATATATATATATATTATATATATATACATCCATTATATGCGTTATATAATATGTGCAATATATATAATATATATATATATATATATATATATATATATATATATATGAAATATGTATGTATGCATATATATGTATATATATATAAATGTGTCCTATTATATGTATATATATATAATATATATATATATATATTATATAGTATATATGTATATATGTATATATGTATATAGGTATATATCTATATCTATATCTATCTATCTATTTATATAGAGGGAAAGTTTACGAAGAAAACGAAAGACGAAGACAGGTGGTGTACAAAACAAACAGATGTATTAGTATAAGCGCTCAGGAATAGAAAAAGTCTTTACGTTTCGAGCCTACGCTCTTCTACAGAAAGGTACAGAAAGAAAAAACAAGGTGAGAAAAAAATATGTGTAGTGGCTAACGATCTATATATAGATATATATATATATATATATATATATATATATATTATAAATGTTTCCCCACCCCGTTAACTATTTCCTCTTGTTCTGGTTCGTTTGGTGTCTCTTTGTATGTCCTCACTGTTATTTTTTGCTCCCATCTTTGACCTTCCATAAATCCTAAATTTCATTTTAGAATTTATGGGAGCAACTATATTGTCGTTGAATGCTCGAAATGAGGAGTAGATAAACAACCGACAACTGATGAAGGGTCCTTTCTCTGTGTTTACTTGTGCTGTTTTCCATTTTTTCTCGTTGTTTGCGTATTTCACTCGTTTTCCCCTCGTTCGTTTACGTATTTCACGTTATTTGCACCGATGGTGATGTCCTGTATCCATATATGCATGTATATATATGTTTATATATTGTATATTATTTATTTTTATTATGTATATATATATATATATATATATATATATATATACATACATGTATGTATATTGTATATTATTTATTATTTCTATGTGTGTATGTATATATATATATATATACACCCCACACATACAATGTATGTATGTATATTATATATTCTTTTATTCTTTTGTTTGTTCCAGTCATTTGACTGCGGCCTTGCTGGAGCACCGCTTTTTAGTTGAACAAACCGACCCCAGGACTTATTCTTTGTAAACCTAACACATACATACATTGTATGTGTTTATACAGTGTATGCATGTGTTTATATACATACACATGTGACTATGCATGTGCGTGTGTGTGTATATATATATATATATATATATATATATAAAGAGAGAGCGAGGAGAGAAATAAAGAGGAGATAAATGAAAGGAAGGCAAGATACAAAGATGAAACACTCGATTAATTTCCATGCCTAAATATCGACAAATCTTTAATTTCTGATAATGTTCTGGTCCAATGGACAGCATTTCAAAAACATATTTTAGCGTTCTTTTCATCTTCACTCTCTCAGCTTGAGACGCAAACAAAGGCGTTCTTTATGACTGTTTGTACGTGTGTGTACGTGTGTGCGTGCGTGCGTGCGTGCATGTACGTGTGTGCGCGCGCTCGAGTGTGACACACGCATACTGTTGTTATAGGCAACTGAAATAGACCAACACTAATCGACAATGTTGTGGAAATTTCCTGGTCAAGGCTAAAAGTAGAGAAGGAAAAGATAAAACAAATAAACGACAAAAGCAAAAACAACAACAATCATAAAAGCAAACAGGGATTCGGTAAGGTATGCGTGGGTATCCTTTCTCCGGTAGGCTACACTACTTAATAATAAAAAAAAAAAAAAAAAAGCAAAGCCACCGTAATTCTTCGTTAAGCGAACTCTGGGCCGCAGGTAGCCCATGACTACTCTAAGAGGACGTTATTCCGTTAGAAACGTCAAGCAATTTTTCCATCAAAGTATCTTCACCTTTCTTATGAAGCGGCCCCTACAGATAAACACTTCATCACGTTGCCCTATGAACCTCTGTTTCCCTTCAGCTTTGCTAATTCCTCAATGACATTATGTGTTTCCGCCGATAACATCAGTCAAGTTAAGTGGGTCTCGTCCTGTATTAGAGAGCTGATGATTCCACAATATAACATCTGGTACGACCTGGTGTTCAGCACGGTACTGGTGACCCCAGAAAATCTTATCCAATCGATGCAGCTGGTTTAATGTACCAATAAATCTCCCCCTTTGGGCTCCTACTCACGTCGTGAGTTATTTAGAGCCGACGCTCAAGAAGTCCGGTTTAAATAGTCTTGAAGCTCTTTTGTCAACAAACTAAACATATAGGCGTTGGAGTGGCTGTGTGGTAAGTAGCTTGTTTACCAGCCACATGGTTCCGGGTTCAGTCCCACTGCGTGGCACCTTGGGCAAGTGTCTTCTACTATAGCCTCGGGTCAACCAAAGCCTTGTGAGTGGATTTGGTAGACGGAAACTGAAATAAGCCCGTCGTATATATGTATATATATATATGCGTGTGTGTGTTTGTGTGTCTGTATTTGTCCCCCTAGCATTGCTTGACAACCGATGCTAGTGTGTTTACGTCCCCGTCACTTAGCGGTTCGGCAAAAGATACCGATAGAATAAGTACTGGGCTTACAAAAGAATAAGTCCCGGGGTCGATTTGCTCGATTAAAGGCGGTGCTCCAGCATGGCCGCAGTCAAATGACTGAAACAAGTAAAAGAATAAAAGAATAAAAGAATATCATGTGAATACGGAACGACCCATCTGTTTGCAAAATCCTTATCTGAAATAAAGTAAACACAAATAAAAACGAAACAAAACAAAAAAAAGCTGGAACGAAGCTTCACTTGTAGCGAAGGTCATTGTCTCTTGTATATATACAAGGGATTACCCAAAAGAAACCGGAATTTTGCAATGTTATTTTATTCTCTTAGTTTTACATGTTTACACTTTTATCGCCTTCGAAGTATTCTTCATTTGAAGCAATGCATCAGTCCAAACGCTTTTTCCACAGTTCGAAGCAGTGCTGGAACTCTTGTAAAGTGATGCCTTTTAAACGCCTCCGTCGTTTTTTCTTCACTTCTTCCACATCTGCAAATTCCGTAGCACCAGCTTTTGTCACCAGTGATGATCTTCGAAAAAAAGGTCCCGATCAGTTTCTAACTGTTGTTTCAGTTCACGACACGCATTCAGTCGTGACTGCTTTTGATCTTCCGTGAGCAAGTGAGGCACAAATTTTGCCGCAACTCGTTTCATTCGCTATTCCTCTCACATAATTCATTGGCAGGAACTCCAAGACACACCAGTCATATCAACAAATCCGTCAATTGTTCTGGGACGGTCTCCCATGATCAGTTCATGAATTTTCATGATGTTTTTATTCGTTTGGGAGGTTGACGAAACCCTTAACTGTCGATGACAGCCTCAGTGTTAATAGCCCCCCAAATCACCATCAGTTCTCACATCTAGGTGTCATTTCCATACTTATACGTATACATCAAGTAATTTGCTGTTTCTCTGTTAATCAATATTGCTGTCGTGTAAGGCGGCAAGCTGGCAGAAACGTTAGCACGCCGGGCGAAATGCTTAGCGGTATTTCGTCTGCCGTTACGTTCTGAGTTCAAATTCCGCCGAGGTCGACTTCCATCCTTTCGAGGTCGACTTTCTTCCTTTCGAGGTCGACTTTCATCCTTTCGGAGTCGATTTAATAAGTACCAGTTACGCACCGGGGTCGATATAATCGACTTAATCCGTTTGTCTGTCCTTGTTTGTCCTCTCTGTGTTTAGCCCCTTGCGGGTAGTAAAGAAATAGGTATTTCTTCTGCCGCTACGTTCTGAGTTCAAATTCCGCCGAGGTCAACTTTGCCTTTCATCCTTTCGGCAATCGATAAATTAAGTACCAATTGCGTACGGAGTGAACATAATCGACTCCCACCCCGCAAAAAAAAAAAAAAAAAAAAAATTCAGGCCTTGTGCCTAGAGTAGAAAAGAATATTGCTGTTGTGTTATGTTCGGGAGTGCCTCTTGCTGCTATTATCGTATTTACTGTTAGCTGCATTCCTTCCTTCTGCCCCACCCTAACAGACTGATAATCATCAGCAAATATGTCACGTAAGCTACATAATGTGAGGCAAATTTTAAAATTTTTTTTCTCTCTTTGTTCAGTAAGTGTTGTTTCCTAATTGCTTATATCTAGAAATCAGATCAAATGACTACTTTTCCCTCCAAACTTTGTTTTTGTGATCTGGTCAATCAATGTTTTGAAACTGACCTATTTTCCATTACCTTTCAAGCAGACTCAGTGGTGAGTTGCTCAAACAGAAATATCATTACAGCAAATATTCTGCTCAATACCACAGATTTACTTGTCAGTCGCTTGACCTCAACAACCCGAGCATGTCCCTTGGTAGCTGACAATATGTGCATCTTTGAGCAGAAGTAGTGGGGGAACATCATAGCCATGTGCTGAGAGGGATTTTGGGGGGCTTGAATAAACGTAACTAAAGCAAACTTTGAAGGAAATATTGGTAATTTTTCCTGCTTTCTAGGGGTAAGCAAATAGGAACAGTTGCTGCCCAGGGACAAAGATCATCTTACACAGTGTTATTGATAAGCTCACAAGGACGTACATGTGTATAGGTGCAGACGTGGAAGTGTGATAAGAAGTTTGGAAGCCTACTTTCCAGTTACATGGCTCCAGTGATCACTTATAAGCTTTAAGCTTACAAGTATAATTATTACACACACACACGCACACACACACACGCACACACACAACACACACACACACAACACACACACACAACACACACACATACACACACATATATATAATATATATAACGCACTGATCCGTGATTGAAAATGCAACCAAAAAAAGTACTCCATTTGGTGAGAGATAAATATTATTTATTTAAGGGTCACAATACAGGTACCATTCATACTGGGACAGCACCTACAGGATAACTTCATACAACGATTATCAAATATCTTCCTGTATCTGGGAGTTGCTGGAGAGACATGCATCCGTATCCTATGATAGTTTTTATATTAACTCCATGACAGCGGATTTTTTTTTTTTTGTCTTTGGTTTTTTTATGAAGCAACTAGGTTGCATTGATGGGCGAGCTGGCAGAAACGTTAGTAGAAACGGGCGAAATGCGTAGCCGTATTTCGTCTGTCGTTACGTTGTGAGTTCAAATTCCGCCGAGGTCGACTTTGCCTTTCATCCTTTCGGGGTCGATAAATTAAGTACCAGTTACGCACTGGGGTCTATGTAATCGACTTCATACCTATGTCTGTTCTTGTTTGTCCCCTCTGTGTTTAGCCCCTTGTGGGTAATAAAGAAATAGGTAATTATCTCGACTGAGATCAGCAATTAACACACGACAATGGTTCGGCGTATATTTACATCAACCGCTTTAACCAGTTTACGGTAGTTTACTTCCATGCCCAAGGTTCGCCTTTATGCCAGGCGTGCCAGTAAACCCATGCCGCCGGACGAAATTGTCTCTTGCTTCTAGTGTCCAGAGCCACAGAAATATCATCATCGCTATCGGAATCATCTGATTCTGAACTAGGAAAATACTCAGTCTCCGAGTAATCGTCCGAACCGGTAGAAACAATAGATGAGGTGGTAGAGCTTGGCGCGACGACCGTACATTATTATTTACGGTCTAAGGAGGACAGTTCTTTTACCTGTTTACTTATTATTTTTTAAAATTTTAGTTTTCCGTTTTCCCATCTTTACTTTCTGCGTTTTCCATATGCAGCCTTCTCAGTTTTTTCGTGCTTCTTCACTTATTCAATTTCTTTAGTTCGTTATGATATGTGGTTTGCTTCTGAAGAATATGTTTGAGTGTCTTCAACACATGAAACTATTAGCAGCGCTTTGATACATATATTGTGACCTTTAAATAATATATGTATGTATATAAAGGGAAAGTTTACGAAAATAAACAAAAGACGAAGGCAGGTGGAGTGCAAACAAACAAATGTATTAGTATAGCGCTCGGGGATAGAAAAAGTCTTTTACGTTTCGAGCCTACGCTCTTCGACAGAAAGATACACAGAAAAAAAACAAGGAGAGAAACAAGGAGAGAAAAAAATGCGTGTAGGAGCTAACGATCTATCATGGAGTCCTGACTTCGATACCATGGCACTCCGTCGGTTACGACGACGAGGGTTCCGGTTGATACGATCAACGGAACACCCTGCTCGTGATATTACCGTGCGAGTGGCTGAGCACTCCACAGACACGTGTACCCTTAACGTAGTCTTCGGAGAGATTCGGCGTGACACAGAGTGTGACAAGGCTGGCCCCTTTGAAATACAGGTACAACAGAAACAGGAAGAAAGAGTGAGAGAAAATCGTGGTGAAAGAGTACAGCAGTGGGTCGCCACCTCACCCCTCTGCCGGTGCCTCATGGAGCTTCAGGTGTTTTCGCTCAATAAACGCTCACAAAGCCCGGTCTGGGAATCGAAACCGCGATCCTACGACTGCGAGTCCGCTGCCCTAACCATATATATATATATATATATATATATATTATATGTGTGTGTGTGTGTACACATACATACATACATATATATATATATATATATATATATATATATATATATATATATATATATATTATATATGTATATATATATATTATATATATATATATATATATAGATATATATATATATATATACGATGGGGTTCTTCAGTTTCTGTCTACCAAATCCACTCAAAATGTTTTGGTTGGCCTGAGGCTACAGTAAAAGACACTTGCCCAAGGCGCCTAACAGTGGGAATGAACCCAAAACCGTATGGCTGGGAAGCAAGCTACTTAACCTCACAGCAACGCCAGCACCTCTGTTAATATTCCAAAATTAAATCGGGGCAGTCATTTTGTTTCTTTCTCTCTATGATCCACTGGCCCAATACTCTGGGGTTACCACACTGTGCTACCACACCTGTGGCCAGCTGTGGCCAGCTGTGGCCAGCTGTGGCCAGCTGTGGCCAGCTGTGGCCCAGTTTGACTTGTCTAAAGAAGTGGAAGCATCGTGTGGCCACTGGACCTGGGAGAAAACTATTTCACTCTGCGTTTGAATTTAGTACATTTGTGTGTACATACATACGTGGTGTGTGTGTGTGTGTGTGTGTGTGTGTGTTGTGTGTGTGTGTGTGTGTGTGTGTGTGTGTGTACTAATTATACTTATAAGCTTAAAGCTTATAAGCGATCACTGGAGCCATGTAACTGGAAAGTAGGCTTCCAAACTTCTTATCACACTTCCACGTCTGCACCTATACACATGTACGTCCTTGTGAGCTTATGTGTGTGTGTATGTTGTGTGTGCGTGTGTGTGTGTGTCTGTTGTGTGTTTTTGTGTGTTGTGCGTGGGTGTGTTTTGCTTGAGTGTGCGTGTGTCTGTGCTTGTGTTTATACGCCCCTCCCCCCACACAACTTGACAACCGATGTTGATGTGTTTACGTCTCCGTAAGCAAGCGGTTCGGCAAAAAGGTACCGAGAAAATAAGTACTAGGCTTTCTCCTTTTGTTTTTTCGACTCAAAATGCTTCAAGGCGGTGCCCCAGATTGGCCACAGTCTGATGACTGGAACAAGCGAAAGATAACAGATAAAGACTCGAAGTTTTTGAATCGATGTTTGACGACTAATTCCCTTGTATTTCCTTTGCCTCGGCTTATTTTTCCTTCCTCTTACCATAACTCTTGGGAAAAGATAATGACTCCCATTATTTCCTACTCTAGACACAAGGCCCGAAATTTCGGGGGAGCGGGGCCAGTCGATTAGATCGACCCTAGTACGCAACTGCTACTTAATTTATCGATCCCGAAAAGATAAAAGGCAAAGTCGACCTCTGCGGAATTTCAACTCAGAACATAAAGACAGACGAAATAACTATTTCTTTACTACCCACAAGGGGCTAAACACAGAGAGGACAAACAAGGACAGACAAACGGATTAAGTTGATTATATCGACCCCCAGTGCGTAACTGGTACTTATTTAATCGACCCCGAAAAGATGAAAGGCAAAGTCGATCTCTGCGGAATTTCATCTCAGAACATAAAGACAGACGAAATACCTATTTCTTTACTACCCACAAGGGGCTAAACACAGAGAGGACAAACAAGGACAGACAAACGGATTAAGTTGATTATATCGACCCCAGTGCGTAACTGGTACTTATTTAATCGATCCCGAAAAGATGAAAGGCAAAGTCGACCTCTGCGGAATTTGAACTCAGAACATAAAGACAGACGAAATACCTATTTCTTTACTACCCACAAGGGGCTAAACACAGAGAGGACAAACAAGGACAGACAAACGGATTAAGTTGATTATATCGACCTCCAGTGCGTAACTGGTACTTATTTAATCGACCCCGAAAGGATGAAAGGCAAAGTCGACCTCTGCGGAATTTCAACTCAGAACATAAAGACAGACGAAATACCTATTTCTTTACTACCCACAAGGGGCTAAACACAGAGGACAAACAAGGACAGACAAACGGATTAAGTTGATTATATCGACCCCCACTGCGTAACTGGTACTTATTTAATCGACCCCGAAAGGATGAAAGGCAAAGTCGACCTCTGCGGAATTTGAACTCAGAACGTAAAGACAGACGAAATACCTATTTCTTTACTACCCACAAGGGGCTAAACACAGAGGACAAACAAGGAGAGACAAACGGATTAAGTTGATTATATCGACCCCAGTGCGTAACTGGTACTTATTAAATCGACCCCGAAAGAATGAAAGGCAAAGTCGACCTCGGCGGAATTTGAACTGAGAACATAAAGACAGACGAAATACCTATTTCTTTACTACCCACAAGGGGCTAAACACAGAGAGGACAAACAAGGAGAGACAAACGGATTAAGTTGATTATATCGACCCCAGTGCGTAACTGGTACTTATTAAATCGACCCCGAAAGGATGAAAGGCAAAGTCGACCTCGGCGGAATTTGAACTCAGAACGTAAAGACAGACGAAATACTGCGAAGCATTCCGCCCCGGCATGCTAACGTTTTTGCCAGCTCGCCGCCTTAATGACTCCCTCATTCTGGCTGAATCTTCTGAGTCTGGAGGTGTTAAATCAGGTGATCTTAGTGGCCGAAACCCCTTCGAAATAATCCGTTCACCGAAAAACACTTGATGTAGCGCCATGGTGATGCGTAGGATGAAAAAAAAACTTTCACTGCAAAGAGACATTTTGAACATCCAGCAATTGCAGATATATATACTCTTTACTCTTTTACTTGTTTCAGTCATTTGACTGCGGCCATGCTGGAGCACCGTCTTTAGTTGAGCAAATCGACCCCGGGACTTATTCTTTGTAAGCCCAGTACTTATTCTGTCGATCTCTTTTGCCGAACCGCTAAGTGACGGGGACGTAAACACACCAGCATCGGTTGTCAAGCAATGTTAGGGGGACAAACACAGACACACACACACATACATATATATATATATATATATATATACAAATATACGACAGGCTTCTTTCAGTTCCGTCTACCAAATCCACTCACAAGGCATTGTCGCCCGGGGCTATACCAGAAAACACTTGCCCAAGATGCCACGCAGTGGGACTGAACCCGGACCATGGGTTGGTTAGCAAGCTACTTACCACACAGCCACTCCTGCGCTCCTGTGGTATATATGTGTATATATATATATATATACATACATACATACATACATACATACATACATACATACATACATCTACATGCATACACATACAACCACACACATATATATGTATGTGTGTATGGTGTGTATATATATATATATATATATATATATATATACAACACACACACAACACACCACATATATTATATATATATTCATATATATAATATATTATATATGATATATAGGCAAACTAAGAAAATACCGAGGAACAGATTCCTTAATCTCATCGACTTACATATATATACCATATATCATATATAATATATATATAATATATTTATAATATTATATATATATATATATATATATATATATAACAATTGCAGCGTGGAAGGTGTTTATAAGCCATTTAAGAAAAACACACAAAAGCCGTTCGTTCACTTCAACATTTAAGTTTAATTGTCAAAATATTTTTCGTCGCTAAAATCCGCGACCTGTTCACTGACAAAAATAGCACGGAATTTTGTCAGTGAACAGGTCGCGGTCTTAAAGCGACGAAAATATTTTGACAAATTAAACTTAAATGTGGAAGTGAATCGAACGGCTTTTGTGTGTTTCTTAAATGGCTTATAAACACCTTCCACGCTGCAATTGTTTTCGTTTCAGCACACGATCTCAGATCAAATTACTTGCTATGCGAGTACATCTCCGTAATATATATATATATATATATATAGGAAAAAAGCAACAAGAATGCCACGCCTGCACCTATGTTTTTTAATCCATTCTTGTTGCTCTTTTTCCTATTTGTAATCACCCCACTTGTCGTGTGGTTAACATCCTAATTAAGGACCATATTCATGTGAATTCATTAAAATTCACTGAATCTCAATTACTTAAACCTTTTATATATATATATATATATATATATATATATATAGTATATATATATATATATATATATATCTATACATACATACACACACACACACACACACACACACACACACACCACACACACACACACACATATATTGGAAGGTTTGGAGATGATGTACAGGTATTATATATTAGAAGAAATGAGGTAATCAGAAATGTAATATATAAATAAATATCTATAAACATGAACCATCCGATTTTCTGATTACCTCATTTCTTCTAATATATATATATATACACACACACACGCATGTACGAGTAATTAGCGAAGCAATAATATTAATAGGTTCGTTAATGGAAGGTGAATGTTAGAGGAGACATCACCGATGGTTGTTTACTAAACCACAGGACGTTAGTAGAGTCAGGCAGATAGAAGTTTTACAAGTCTTGACCTGTCGCACTGTGGGTGGCTGTGTTGACACATCTCGCGCTTTCATTGGTTCATTGTGTCTGCCTATGTGTGTGTGTGTGTGTGTGCGTGTGCGTGTGTAAGAGAAATTGAATTTTAAGCTGATAATCAATTAAGACGAGTTCCTAATTATCAATGCGCAAATTATCTTCATTATTTAAACTCACATCTTTCTATCGATGTTAGCCTTGCTTCATGACATCCACCCGCCCATCCACCCGCCCATCCACCTGCCCATCCATCCATCCAGCCAGCCATCCAGCCATCTACCCGTCCATCCTTCCATCCAGCCAGCCAGCCATCCAGCCATCCAGCCAGCCACTC
>NW_021831941.1:15000-34360 GCF_006345805.1 Octopus sinensis | reverse complement strand
CTATGCAAACAGCTCAGCGTGCCAATACCTTAAGATAGCACAGCTCACCGCAAGATAGAAACCTCACCGCAAATTCCGCCTCGACAGCGCAAAACTTCTGAAGTCTGTATAAATGTTAAACATTAGAAATTCTGATAACAACTCATGGGGATTAAACAGACATAACATTGCAAAACGTGCATAGCAGAGACTGGGATTACACTTGAGATCTATGATAAAGTGATGACTCTGGAAACAGAAGGGAAAATGTGGTCCATATCACAGAATTGTTCACATATCTAGGACAGTGCTTTTACTATTATTACAGATACAGCGTCCTGGAGAGACAAATCCAATAAGGCCAATCATTTCACTTTAGGAGACGGACAAACAAAGAGATAGATAGCTACACTGCCAAGAAGTTTCCACACACACATACATACACACAAATTATGTCTTCTCTGCTACATAAGCGGCCACTGACCCTCTGAATCATTCAGTCACCAATACTCTGCAACCACTAGCCCACAAACACACTGTGCCACTTCTGTCCTTTTTTATACCACTACTTCAACGGCCTCTGCTCCTCTGAAGTACTAAATTGTTATCCTCTCCACCAGGTCAACCCATCTTACTCACTCCTCCCCTCATCATCCCTATTGTTTCTCTCTCCCTCTCTCTCTTTCCCAAGACTCAAAACCCTTACAAACCATATTAACCCAATCGTTCTTTCTCATAATCGAAACCTTCCAGAATCATCTTTCACTACCTGCATTCAGCAGATTAACAAATGATTGATCATCGTCGAAGCCGACGGAGGATTCATCATCCGTGACGTAGACGTGGATGTCAAATAAATATTTGCATATCATAACACTTACATACAAACACACATACGTTTGAGTGTGTGTGTGTATGCGCGCGCATTTATGTATGTGTATATATGCCTTTATACGTCAGTAATCTTACAGACACTATATATATATATATATATATATAAACACACACATATATACAACCGTACGTGTATGTATGTATGTATGTAGTGGAGGCTCATGACCTAGTGGTTAGAGCAGCGGACTCGCGGTCGAGGATTCGCGGGTTCGAATCTCAGACTGGATGATGTGTTGTGTTTATGAGCGAAACACCTAAGGTCCACGCGGCTCGGGCAGAAGGTAATGGCGAACTTCTACTGACTCTTTCGCTACAACTTTCTCTCAGTCTTCCCTCCTTCATCCTGCAGCTCACCTGCGACGGACCGGCGTCCCGTCTAGGTGGGGAACCTATACGCCAAGGAAACCGGGAAACCGGCCCTTATGAGCCAGGAGTGGCTCGAGAAGGAACAAAAAATGTATGTATGTACACACACATATAATCTTTCTTTCAGCTTCTTCACTTGCTTCCGTCAATAGACTGCGGCCACGCTGGGGCACCGCCTCGAAGGGTCTTTAGTCGAACAGACCGAATCCAGTACTTCTTCTACAGAACCATTATATTATGGGGACATAAACAAACCTACACCTGTTGTCAAGCAACGGGTGGTGGGAAATGACAGGCACAAAGACACACATACATAGCCACCCCACGTATAAATTTGTAGACAACGGGCTTCCACACAGTTTTCGTCAAGCAAATTAACTCACAAGGCATTGAGCAGGCGTTGGCTTTTGTAACACGACAGGGAATCAAAGAATGAGTGTGTAGAGACTCATTTATATATATATTACACACACCACAACATATATATATATAATATATATAATATATAATAATATAAATGAGAGAGTAGATACTCAATGTTTTTGAAAATGCTCTGTAAATGTTAGTTAAATTTCCATCAATAATTATACACTCAATATGTACGAGTTTGTATAAATATAAACACAGCTTTGAATATCTATTTATCAATATATATATAATTATATATTATATATATATATGTATATATATATATATATGTATATATGTATGTATGTATGTATGTATATATATGTGTGTGTGTGTAAGTATGTGTGTATGTATGTATATATGTGTGTATGTCTGAATATGCGCATGTATGTATGTTTGCATATGTATATGTGACTGTAGAAAAGAGTAATGAGCTAAAAATGCTGGGATGACGAAGCGTTGGATAAATAGTCGGGTGATGTTCATATAAAAATAATCCGGTTGCTATGAAACCACGATGGCATAATCATTACAGAATTTCATTGGTAAATCGTGTGAAGACTAATGCCAGAACTATCCAAAAGTTTCAGGAATATTTGGTCTTGGGAAACCAAAGAAGCGAGGGCTAAGTCCGATGCGGCTTTTTATTTTCTTTGCTTTAAATTTTTTATTTTGTAATATGCCCATACGCTAACAAATACTCTGCTCTACTCCTGGGGCTCATGGGTTTCACTGGACAACAAGAATCTTCATAAGATAAAGCACTGGAGTATACCACTATGATGGCGTCAGAATCAGAATTCTCTCTAAGCCGGGTGCTTGTGCACACAGGGCTCGTAAAATGAAATCGATTTTTTTTTCATAAATTGAAGGAATTTCGGCAATGGCTATAAAAAAAATTTCCAAGATGAAATCGAATTTTTTTAAAAATTGAATTTATTTAGTGATGATTACTCGCATGGATGCACACACACTTGGCAAAAGAAGACAAAATTTGCACACAATGCCAATCTGTGTGCACAACCATCGTAAAACAATTAGGTGTTTTATTTCTGATCGTTTTCTGTCTTTGGTAAATAATCACATTAAAAATTACATTAAAAGAAGAAAAAAAAAGGCACCACGACGATTTGATGTGAACAAAATTATCAATAAAGATTTGGTTCGCAAGAATGGGGGGGGCCGGGGTTGCTTCGCATCTCTTTACTCTAGCTTGAAGCAGATGACGTGGATAATGTGTATGTGTGTGAAAGAACAACGGATTAACAGAAGAAACGGCGACTTTAGAAGTTGGAAAACAATCAGTATAGGTCACGGGCTCGGGGACAGGGTGTGCAGGGGGATGCGCTTGCATTAAAAAAAATTTTTTTACTCTTTTAATTGTTTCAGTCATTTGACTGCGGCCATTCTGGAGCGCTGCCTTGAGTCGAACAAATTGACCCCAGGACATATTTTTTGTAAGCCTAGTACTTATTCTATCGGTCTCTGTTGCCGAACCGCTAAGTTACGGGGATGTAAACACACCAGCATCGGTTGTCAAGCGATAGTTGGGCGACAAAGAAATACATACACACACACACAGATATATATATATATTATATATATATATATATATATATATATATAGTGAGAGAGAGAGAGAGAGAGAGAGAGAAAGGACAAGTAGAAATACGTATTTCATGTAACGCATAGATACTGAACAATATATAAAGTATAACATCTTTTTTTTCACCTTTTCAAAGCAGAAAAATTTGTCGACAACCATCTTTATGCGTTGAATAAAATTCCTCTTTCTACTTGTTCTACAAAACATTTCAACACGAAAACCCGGAACCAATCGGTAGGGAAGCAAGCTTCTTACCACACAGCCACTCCTGCACATTCCTTGAATTATTTTTGAGGTGAGGGCAGTCAAAACGTTTTGAACATCTTGGGTTGAACCCGGGTTCTCACCCACCCTAAGCACATTTCGTTCCTGCACTCATGCTGTCGGCCTGTTCGCGATCGGATTCAGAATCAAGTTACCATGGAAGCTTCTTTCTTTTCTGTTAGGCCGGAGTCTTTGACCCACGTCAAAATGTGTCTTTGCTGTGTCTTTTCTTTAGGCATGTCCATGGTCATTGCTCTGATGAGCCTTCTGGTATAGTACCCCCTGTCAAAACTTTTAAACCTATCACCCGCTTCCTGTTGGGTATGTCTGTCTATTCAAACAGCTTCTTTCCTCGAACTACTCTTTGGAACTCATTGCCATCGCCTTGTTTTTCTCTGATCTTTGATATTCACTCTTTTAAGCTTCCTGTCAATCGATATCTGTGGAATTTGTACGCCCCTTCTTTTCCTTCCTTGAAGTCCCTTCCTCTACTGTAGGGTCCAAGATTTATTTGAGGCGATATCGTTAAAAAAGGCGATGTCTCTAGTCTTAGATATAGAGATTGTTTGTACGTAAAGTGGAACAATCAGGAACAGAAATTTAGCACAAAGCAGAAGATATTTTCAGACCAAAACATTTCACAAACAAGAAGAAATGAGAAACAGAACAGTTATCAAAATTCTACAGGACAGAAATCTACAAGACAGAAGGTGACGAATAGAAGCTAACTTCAAGAAAAATATTAGATCTTTATCTTGTCATTCGGTGAAATGGAGGCGGGAAACATAAACAGGGACCAGAAAAGATAAAGAGAGGGTACCATACATACAGATATAGATGAGTTACCCTAATATTGGAAAATATATTTTAAAGAGCATTTTAGCACTAAATTTCCACAAAATCCGGTGGGAATGTCAAGAATAATGGATTATCCATCTGTTGTAATTCTAAGATAATAAGAGGGTACCATACATACACATGTTGATGAGGTAGCTCAATGTTAGAAAGATAATGCTGAGATAAATTTAACATTTAATACCCGCACAATTCGGAAGTAATGTCAGGTATGCCAGATTATTTGTCTGATGTATACCCTCATGCAAAGAAATAACAAAATGAAAGCAATGACCACATGCAAAGCCGACGGTAGAGATGCCATCGGTGTTGAAATTCCAAAAGCATGAAGAGGCCACAGTGTTAATATATTTCACTTGATATTCAATATAATGTACGGAAAAGAAGAAAAACTCCAAAAGACTGGATCCATATCCTGGTAACAGGAATACATATAAAAAAGGGGGACAAGCAAAAAACTCAACCATTTCAGGGCGAATTATTTGGGACAACTGGGAAAGTTGGCAGACAACGCAGTGACTTCAAATCAAACGAGCGAAGTAGTTTGCTTTCATCACGTGTCACAGACAGACGAAATACCTATTTCTTTACTGCCCACAAGGGGACAAACAAGGACAGACAAACGGATTAAATCGATTATATCGACTCCAGTGCGTAACTGGTAATTATTTAACCGACCCCGAAAGGATGAAAGGCTAAGTCGACCTCGGCGGAATTTGAGCTCAGAACGTAGCAAATATACCAGCTTTGTACGGCGGCCGCTTCTTCACCTCTTTCCCACCAATCCCCACCTCCAACTCCTCTTCCCCTCTCTCTTCTTTTACCTCTCTGAGTCTTCTCTCTCTCCCGGTCCTCTCTCCCTCTCCCCTCCTTCTCCCCCTCTCTTTTTCTTTCTCTCTCTCTCTATAAAATGGTTTCACCAGGTTTAGATCGTCTGGACACATCATGTCACGACAATACACACACACACACACACACACACACACAGATAAACGATCTGGTTCATGAGAATAGGTTTATCGGAATGACTGATTCTGATGAAGAAAAGTGAAGAGAGACAATTTCATTATTTAATCAATTAAAATTAATTAGCTACCGGAACTAAATCTGAACTATGGGAAACAACTCATAACACTTTCCGGCCTCGGTAGTCCTCATCAGAGAAGCTTACTTCGACCATAATTAATATTTCTTAAATAACTATGTGTGTGTGTGTGTGTGTGTGTGTGTGTGGTGTGTGTGTATGTGTGTGTGTGTGTGTGTGAGTGAGTGCACGCGTAGGCTTGGACATATATTTGCAGACAGACTGAAGGATAGATAGGTAAAATTTATTTATTAGTTAGTACATACCAAAAACCTTTTATCGTCACACACACACATACATACATACATACAAACACGCATACATATAGATGTATCTATGTATATACACAGATATATGCCTCTGTGTGTGTGTGTGTGCATGTTTTTATATACACCCGTAAATACTTAACATGTATAGATCATAATTTTTAGAATTAATTAAACACCCTTCAACAAGACAAACACTTAAAAATTCATACTTCAATGAGTATATATATATATATATATACACATATATGTTTATATGCCTGTATGTATACATACACATACATATATTACACACACGCACATATATATATTTGCAAACATATATATATATATACACGTAAATATATGTGTGTGTGTGTGCTTGTTTATTTGCATATATATTGTATTACATATGTATGTATTTATTTGCATATATGTATATGTATATATATATATATATATATATATATATATATATACACACACACACACACATACATACACATCTTTGTGATATATTTAACTTGGTTCTTCTTCACACCGTCTTTTCACGTTTGTTCCAATTTTCATCACTCTTACACGCACGCACACAGCTACACACGCGCACACACACACACGTACACGCACGCACGCACACACTCGCATTACACACCTGGCAATGAATGTAGACAGTCATGCTCGAACACACAGACACACATGCCGACGTGTTCACACATGCACAAACATATCTTCTCACACGCTTACACACGCGCATGCACACACCCACCATCTTAACACTCACACACACAAGATCACACACATACAAACACACACGCCAACACGCGTACATACACGTACACACTGACACATACGCACATACACCTGGTCGTAGGTATAAACAGCCATGCTTGTACAGACACGCACACAAATACACACATTATATACTGTGACACAGACACACCCACTTACATATACAGAACTGATAATTCTAGTTTCACTTTCGTTTTACTTTCTTTCTTGCTTTCTCTCTCTCTCTCCCTGTCACTCTTTCTCTTCCTCCTACCACAACTTCCGCTTATTCGTCCTCTCTATATTTCTCTCGTCTCACTATCCATTCCTTCTCTCTCTCTCTCCCTCCCTCTCTTTCTCACTCTCCCACTTCTCTACATTTCTTGCTACTTCACATTCAGCACCTCCGACCATTCCTCTTCCTCTTAGTCTTCTTTGCTCCTCACCCTTCTACTCACTCTCCTCTTCGTGTTTCTTTTCTACATTTTTCTTTGTTTTTGTTCTTTTTTCACAATTGCCGCCATTACCTCCTACTACCTTCAAATCTCGTCTGTCTTCTTCCCTCCCCCTCAACAACAACAACATCTACTACTACTACTACTACTACTACTGTTGCTGCAAAGCAACCCAACGACAACAATACCGCCACCTCTTCCTCTCTGCCAACCCCTCCGCCTCCTCCTCCTCCTTTCCCCTCTTTCTTATCATCTTCCGCCTCCTCCCCTTCTCCTTCTCTCCCTCTTTGCTCTACCTCCCATTAGTTATTCGGTCCGCTTCCATCTGGCATCTTCTTACCGTTTTCTTCCTTTGGAACGAAACCACAACATCGATATTTCCAGGTTAGTCTTTACTGTTGTTGTTGTTGTTGTTGGTATTATTATTATTATTATTATTATTATTGCAGTTGTTACCATTGTTATCGTAGGTATTTTATTCTGTTTCATTCAGCTTTGACGTTTTCGTGTTTTCTTTATGATTTTTTTTACCTGTTTTGCAACATTCGCGCCATAACACACCGTTAGCTACTACTACTACTACTACTACTAGTGTTTACAATCATCATCATCACCATCATTATAATTGATGTTGTTGTTATTGTTGTTGTTGTTGTTGTTTGATTCCGTCATGGTATAACTACTCGAAGACTGGAAGAATTTTGAACGGGGGAGATTTCTACGGAGCACAGGTTTCTGGACGAGTGCTGACCACAACGACATCTAACAGATTCTACATCCACACCACACAAGCGTCTATTTCCGCCGCCACCACCACCACCACCATCACCACCACCACCACCATCATCACCACTATTATCATCAACATTAAGAATAACAACAGCATATCGACATCATCATCATCATCATAGTCGTCATCATCACCACAACGATCAACACATCACCTTTAAAACTACTACCACCACTACTACCACCATCACCACAACAACAACACAACCACAATATCACTACGATGTATACAAAATAACTATCACAACACCTAACAACATCGCCACCGCCGCCATTTCTACCAACACAACCTCACTGCTACCCACCCACCCGCCCATCCACCCGCCCCTAACCCCGACAACCATCAATATCTACAACAAAAACAACACCATGTTCTACAAGTCACCATCACGACCACACCCCATCGCCACCACCACCACCACCATCACCACTACCACCATCTCTGGTAGAAACCACAATGTGACGACGATGTAATGTCTATCTACCGCTGGATAAAGCTTAATGGTACCTATTTCTTTATGGTACCACCTTACACCGCAGTTTAGGTACCACAGTCAAAACTACACTTTCCATCGACTCCACAAGCTGGAAACCTCAGCGAACGATCTCTGGCGAGAGTTTGGCGGGGAAAGGAGCTCCTAACCAGCAAAAAAAATAGAGGGTTGTGGTGGTGGTCGTGGTGGTCGTGGATGGGTGGGTCAGAAAAGCACCAATAACAATAGCAATGATAATAAGAACAGCATTAATAATAATAATAATGATGGTGATGATGATTATGATAGCGACGGTGATTTGATTAAAAAATGGGGTCCGCTTAGAGCAGCGTAAATTAGGAGGAGATAAACCGAAGGAAGACGGAGGTTGCGAATGGTACGAAAATATTGCCAGGAAAAATAACATCTTTGTATGAGGTACAGTAATATAGATATATATCTGTGTGTATGTGTATTTGTTTAGCTGTCTGTATATATGAATATACATACATCCACACACACACACACACATATATATATATATATATATGACACACCTGTATAAATATTAATATATATATATATATATGCATTTGTGTATGTATGGCCTTGAATGTTGGTATGTGTGTGTAGTATATATATATATATATACACCTATGCATATAAATGCATATATATATATATATATACATATCTACTGTGTAAAAATGTTTTGTGTGTTCCTTCTGTTGTTGTGTACATACCTATATCTATGTATCACTTTATTTCTCTATCTTTCTCTCCCTCTCACTCTATCCATCCATCTATCTATCTATCTATCTCTCACTATCTGTCTGTCTATCTCTCTCTCTCACTATCTGTCTGTCTATCTATCTCTCACACTATCTATCTGTCTATCTATCTCTCACACTATCTATCTATCTATCTATCTATCTATCTATCTATCTATCTATCAGTCTATCTATCTATCTATCTATCAGTCTATCTATCTATCTATCTATCAGTCTATCTATCTATCTATCTATCTATCTATCTATCTGTCTATCTATCTATCTATCAGTCTATCTATCAGTCTATCTATCAGTCTATCTATCAGTCTATCTATCAGTCTATCTATCTATCTACCTATCTATCTATCTCTCACAGTATCTATCTATCCATCCATCTGTCTGTCTATCTATCTCTCTCTCTCTCACTATCTGTCTGTCTATCTATCTCTCACTATCTATCTATCTATCTATCTAACTATCTATCTATGTATCTATCTATCTATCTATCTATCTATCTCTCACTATCTATCTATCTATCTATGTATCTACATATCTATCTATCTATATTTCTGTCTGTATGTCTGTCTATCTAGCTATCTGTCTATCTTTCTCTGTCTGTGTATCTGCCCGTCTGTCTGTCTGTCTCTCTATATGTGTGTTTATATATATATTTGTACGCGTATGTGTGTCTATTTACATATACATATGTGTCCATAATTTACACGGACGCACACACATATGCACAATATGTGTCCCTGAGTGTATTTGTGGATAAGTGTGTGTGTGCGCGAGTGTACGTGTGTGTATGTATGCGTTTGTATGTGTGTGTGTGTGTGTGTGTGTGTATGTATGTGTGTGTGTGTATGTATGTGTATGCGTTTGTATGTGTGTGTGTATGTGTGTATATACGCATACAAAACAGCGAAGGAAGTATACAGAGGCAAATATCCCCGTTAAGAAAGTCCGAATTGCTAGTAACCGCAGCCACATCTCCCGAAATTCACACAATTCTCCCGAAATTCACACAGAGCAGCTTAAGAAACCCTTGAAACATATCATAATATAGTCCTAGATAGACGATTCCTAAATAAAAAGAAGGCTTCGTGGAGGACATAACGTCTTTGATCCTAAGTGTTTTCAGATAGAACTAAGCTAGGCCTGCATACATACATACATATACTATATATATCATACATACATACACTATATATATATATATATATCATACATACATACATACACTATATATATATATATATCATACATACATACATACACTATATATATATCATACATACATACATACACTATATATATGTCATACATACATACATACACTATATATATCATACATACATACACTATATATATCATACATACATTCACTATATATATATATATATATCATACATACATACACTATATATATCATACATACTTGTATACATATATACATGCATATATATACACACATACACACACATACTTATATAAACGAACACGGATATACATACGTGTATACACATGGATACACACATATATACATGTATATATATATATGTATATACACATACAGAACATATGCATACATATACATACAAACATACATATACATACATACACATGCTTACATCATATATACAAACATACGTAAGAACATATCGATATCGATTTATCTATCTATTTGCCAATCTGTCTGTATGTCTGTCAATCTGTATGTCTGCCTGCCTGTCTATTTGTCTGTCTCTTTCTCTCTCCCCTGTATGAATATATATATATATACTTATACTTACATACATGTATATATATATATACATATATATATACATATATATATATTTACAAACACATACACACACACATATACATATAGATACCTGATCTATAACTCGAACATACGGTGGCATTTAGTGATTTCGTAAGATCAAGGCTAGAATGAGGTTACGTTAAAATATATAATTTCACTAACGAAGACATAATTATACTAATTATATCAAACACTTAGTTATACTAAATATCTAATTGCACTAATGAACACGTGATTAAATTAAACAGTTAACGAACAACACAATATTTTGTAGATAGAGATAGGGAGATATATATGTTCTGAATTGAAAACAGAAAACAATATAATTTAATATGATATAAATAGATATGTATGTATGTATGTATGTATGTGTTTCCTATCTCTGAACATACCCATACTCATGTATAAATAAGTATATTATATATATATATATATATATATATATATATATATAAAAGCATACGTTATTATGTCTATAAACATTGGGTATGTTACACATACACACACACGTATATATATATATAATTCAATCGTTCTTATGTATTCTTGCAGACATATGTTTGTATTTCTCTGTTAGTCTGTCTGTGTTTATATGTATGTATGTATGTATGTATATATATGTATATATATATATATATATATATATATATATATATATATATATATATACTCAGAAACACACAGGCTTATATCAAACAATAGGAATGAGTGCTCAATACCGCATCGGTTAATAAGTATTTTTTTATTTTCCGGTTTACAAGGCTACCATCTGTTTCCAAAATTCCATGTGACAGGCTCGATAATTGTTGATAGATTTCTCTTGGCATGAAACCAACGGTGACCTTGTTAACCCACAAATAAATGTGTGTGTATACATGCATGTGTGTGTGTGTGTGTGTGTGTGTGTACACATAAGACACACACATACAGAGCACACATAGATACTCATATACATACACACGCTTGCACTTCACTGATGAAAACACACGTAGGTATACACACACACACACACACAGACACACACATACAGTCCCACGCTCACAAAAAAATCATACTCATCATGTGTAACAACAACAATATTAATAACAGCAAAACCATCTCATTATCTATTTCTTTATTGCCCACAAGGGGCTAGACATAGAGGGGACAAACAAGGACAGACAAAGGGATTAAGTCAATTACATCGACCCCAGTGCGTAACTGGTACTTTATTTATCGACCCCGAAAGGATGAAAGGCAAAGTCGACCTCGGCGGAATTTGAACTCACAACGTAACGACAGACGAAATACGGCTACGCATTTCGCCCGGCGTGCTAACGTTTCTGCCAGCTCGCCGCCTTAAAACCATCTCATTATCCCCACCATCAACCCATCACCACAACCACCTCTCACCACCATTATTATAAAATATTCCTAGAATCTGCAAACTGGACAAAATAACAGCAATTTAAAAGCCCAACAAAACTGAAACGAAATAACATCAGACAAGCCCATTACTCTTCTGTGTTGACCCATTTCAATTCTAGAAATGCTAACCCTTGTTGTCACACGCCTATACATCCCTTTATCTAAATCCTGACAGAGATTGGCATCCCTCTGCTTACCGACTGCCCTATTCCCAAACCGAATGTAGAATATACGTTGCCTTCAATAACAAAACCTTTCCATACGCACCATTCTAGTTACCATTGTTATTAGCAAATATTTCGACCCCATTCTCCATATTCAACTCACAGACAAATACTCAATACTCAGTTAAAAGATAACACCAGTTACTCGACTATAATCGAACTTGTAGGTGACAAAGTCTACGCAGTGTACAAGAACAACGCCTCTAATATTTGCGGTTTCTTGATTGGTTGAGTACAACAAGGACATATTATCTCACCTGTTCGTTTTGAAGTATACCAACACAGTTATTCCGCTCAGAGGAAAACATACAGACAGCCCCATTCATAGATGACATCTCGCTAACATTTCCCAAGATTCCCCAGACACTGTTACATAACGAATCCAGCCTTTCTTAAAATAACCCAGAAATCTGGTCTTACAGGCTTAAAGTAACACCTCCTTATTCAAGTCTTCTTCTTCTTCCTTGTTACCAGAGAGCCTCAAATACAACCAACCGTTACACTCAACAGCATAGATAAGGCGTTGAGCTGGCAGAAACGTTAGCACGCCGGGCGGAATGTCTAGCAGTACTTCGTCTGTCGCTACGTTCTGAGTTCAAATTCCGCCGAGGTCGACTTTGCCCTTCATCCTTTCGGGGTCGATTAAATAAGTACCAGTTACGCACTGGGGTCGATATAATCGACTTAATCCGTTTGTCTGTCCTTGTTTGTCCTCTCTGTGTTTAGCCCCTTGTGGGTAGTAAAGAAATAAGCATAAATAAACCTCACACTGAAAAATTGAATTCAATAACTACTACATTCACAACACATATTGAAGACAGTAAAGGAAGCCAAACGAGTCACACACACACACACACACACACACGCACGCACACACACACACTGGTCAGAGGGGCCATTTTCCCCAACAGAAAAGACGCAACGCCAATGGTTTACAAACCATGTATTCCTCATGAACTGCGCAAGTTCTCTCTGGGCCGACGCTAATGTCTCCGCAGCAAATCGCTTTTTGCTACTAGGAACATAATCTAACACAAAACCAATTATGACACCCACGATAATTGCTTCATTACGCCAGATTATAGCCGTCTCATTTATTCTTTGTTCAATTCATCTCCATTTAACATCACAGACCTATTTGTTCGGAGATGACCCCTTAACACCGGCTGATGATGATTTAAAACGCCTGCAACAAACATGGCGGTCTGAACTCAGCCACTCTCCAAGAATGATTGGATCTTTCTGTAGAATGACAGTCTTAAGCATTAGCATATTTTGCGAATGCAGAGATCAAAGGCGATAATCCAGAGATTATTTCTGAAGTATGTGTGTATGTTTTCATAGGATTAACACAAAGCCTGCTTTTGAACGACGAACACATCCACAAACATCACACATCTAGTTCTTCGGATTATCAGGCAACTTCAGAATGGTGCCTTGACGTGAGGCACGTTTTAGTTTGACATATTCAATCTACCATTTCTGAAACACACTGCATCCTTTCGGAACAGAAATCCATCTTATCATTCCAATTTACCGTCAGCTCTTCCTTGTCCCACCCGTTTATCCTCGGTTACTTTTTTGTTTTTGCTTTTTGGTTGTTGTTTGCAGTTTATGCAACCCTTACATCTACTTTCAAGCTTACTTGTAGATCTTTTCCAATTTCCATTTCACGCCAGAAAAGCTGTTTTGTGGAATCGCTCATTGTGTTTCCATAAATGTTCTTTATAGCATATTTGTGCCTCAGTGATTTGATATTCAATGGTGAGACAGTCAGCTTTCTCTGGAACATCTCAAAGGTGTCTGCTATTAATATTTATCATTTTAATATTAACTCTACTCAAAGCAGCGATCTGGCAGAATCGTTACCGCGCCGGACAAAATGCCTAGTGCCATTTCTTTCGACTACACGTTTTGAGTTCGGAAACCGGGGTCGATTTTGCCTTTCAGCTACTCGGGGGCCTTTAAAATAAGTACTTGTTGTGTACTGCAGTCAATGTAATCGAATTATCGTCTCTTCCGAAATTGGTGGCCTTGTGCCACACTTTGAAACCAATCTTAGCTCTGCTCTTCAAGCACTGAGGTGCAGAGTTATTTCGGACGAATAACGAAGGGCGGTGAGGGCATAAAAACATGTCTGATTTGAATGGTGAGACTACCATCTGACCACATGACATTTCCTTCACTGGACAATACCTCAACTTCAACTTCCACCGTCCACACAGTGTAAAGAGAGAGATTGCTCAGTGCCTAAAACATTGAGTAATGAATATAAGTAGCGATCGTGATACCCACCACAAAGAAATGATGAAGCTCAGTAACAGTCTGTTAAGCAACAACTACCCCAAAAGCATACTCTCCACTCCAGTTACGAAGAAAAGAGAGGATGAAACCGATAAACTGTCCACAGTCTGTCTATCCTATGTGAAAAGCCTCTCCGAAAAGATACAAAAGATATGCGGCCCATATGACATCAGGACAGTATTCAAGAGTAATACAACACTTTGCAAATATCTCCTTCGAGTAAAACCACCAATAGAAGAGAATATGACCAAAGACTGCGTGTACTCCATCCCATGCAGCTGTGGTTGGAAGCATAGTTCTTGTTATTCAGCCTCTCCTGCACCGAAGAATCCGGTGCAAACAGTCCTTTGTCAGTCAAATATTCTTGGCTGTTTACAGTGTTAGGCTGGTTGTGAGTGAAGACATCGACCGTTTTGTCTTCGAGTCTTAGGACTCGTGGAACCAGTTATCCAGGTTCCATGATAAGGAATTGACTGAGATTCCAACATTCTTCTTGAAAGAGGTTCCAATCCATTGCAGAGTTCGATGCCAGCAATTTTAAGGGGGGGGGGGGCAAGTCGATTACTTCGAATCCACTGCTTGACTGGTACTGTATTTTATCGATCACGAAAGGACGAACGGCAATGTTGACCTCGGCGGGATTTGAACTCAGAACGTAAAGAGCCGGAAGAAATGCTGCTAAGCATGTTGTTCGAGGTTTTGTTCGATTCTGCCAGCTCATTGCCTTATTTAGAAGTGTACATCCAATAAATGGATCAAATAACGTTCAACGGATTTAGCAATTAGAAATCTTTTGTATGTAACTTGCTGGATCATGAAATAAATATAATCTAAGGAATTTAAATCCCTGCTTAGAGTTAATGCATGCCACCCAACACCAGAGCGAAGGTTGGTGCCATTTGTTGGGTAGAAGATAAACATGTTATATAAGAAAAGTGAAAGAGGGAGAGAGAGTGACTGACTCACTGAAACAAATGATACAGATTCCTCTGGACGGCTTAATGGCTCTCTGACTTGAGATTGAAATTGGCAGTTTTTATAGCTGCAAGCCATCCTTCTAGAATCTTCGACCAAACTGGTTGGCGTAATTTGCCTTTGAAGTTTACTGCGTCAATCATAATAAGTCAATCAGTGTTGACTGGTCGAGCCATATTCACGCAAATGTTAATGCCTTTTATGGTAACACTTTGTCTTTTATGGAGATACGCTATTTCATGATTGTAGGTTGGGGAAATCTGAGAGTTATGGTTCAGAATTCGTCAGAGGCCCCGCTGCAGTCCTGTACGTCTGTTTATAGACGGTCTGAGCAGCTACTTATGGCTGATCTTTCCAAAATTGAGATGGTGGATAGTTCTTCCATGGAAACCACAAATCACCGAGGCATCTTCTCAAGAACAAGAGTGTAGAAGTTGATAATTTAAGGAGAGGACACAGCACATAGTGAAACAGTGATTGTAGTGGGTTGGTGAGGGAATCAGGGGTCAAGGGTAATTGTGTACGTGCGTTTGTTTGTGTATGTGTGTGTGTGTGTGTGTGTGTGTGTGTGTGTGTGTGTGTGTGTGTGTGTGTTTGTGTGCGAGCGTCTGTGTTGTTTCCATTGTTGTTGTGTTGATCCAGATCTTCTTTGAACGATAATGGCCGAACGATGAGAGTCGATCCTCAGTCCCGACTTCACACGTTTCTGCTTACCTAAAGGACCATACTGTGTGCCCCACCTCCGTGCACCAAGTATCCGGGGTAGTGCTGTATACTCTATAAATATTGCCTTTTTTCGTCAGCCCAAGCCATTCCTCGAAGCCTATAGATTCTTGCTGTCATCACGGCGGAGTTTGGTAACACACTCGTCGTCAGGACGTTTCAGTCACGGCTCCTTGGATATCATTTACAGTTGTCTGCATCATGAGATAAGTGTTTGGGACCAACGAGGCCATCGGCGTCGCAGATTTAGATTATCTTCGGTATTTCCTGTGTTTCTTTAGGTTGATTGGGAAACAGAGTATGTTAAGGATGTTGTTGGGGTGGGTGGGTGGAAATGCAGGTTGTAAATGTGTCTCATTGTTAAGCAGGCGCAGGAGTGGCTGTGTGGTAAGTAGCTTGCTAACCAACCACATGGTTCTGGGTTCAGTCCCACTGCGTGGCACCTTGGGCAAGTGTCTTCTACTATAGCCCCAGGCCGACCAATGCCTTGTGAGTGGAGTTGGTAGACGGAAACTGAAAGAAGCCCGTCGTACATATGTATATATGTGTGTGTGTATGTTTGTGTGTCTGTGTTTGTCCCCCTAGCATTGCTTGACAACCGATGCCGGTGTGTTTACGTCCCCGTCACTTAGCGGTTCGGCAAAAGAGACCGATAGAATAAGTACTGGGCTTACAAAGAATAAGTCCCGGGGTCGACTTGCTCGACTAAAGGCGGTGCTCCAGCATGGCCGCAGTCAAATGACTGAAACAAATAAAAGAGTAAAAGAGTTGAAACGTGAGAATCGTGACCTAATAGTTAAGATGTTGGGGTCGCGATCATAAGGCCGTAGGTTCGAATCCTTAGCCGCTATATCTCTATAATGAGTCTAGCTTTGAGCCGGGCATTTCATTTCCCGTTGCTTCACTTAACTAAAATGAGTACCAGTCGAGTAGTGCCGCTGCCCTCACTCACTTCTTCACCTCCTCCATCTAGCTATTACATTCTATATAAGTGGTTCTCAACTGAGGTTCATACGACCCTTGGGGATCCATCCATAAATATGCTTTTTGTTTTGATGTGATGTTTTCCACAGTTATAATGTGTGGCCACTTTTGTGACTGTAGCTGTTGTGTCTACTTTCGTAGCAACAGTATTTTCTTGGTATCGGACACAGTGCATCTCTTCTATACCTATTTCTTTACTACCCACAAGGGGCTAAACACTGAGAGGACAAACAAGGACGGACAAACGGATTAAGTCGATTATATCGACCCCAGTGTGTAAATGTTATTTATTTAATCGACCCCTAAAGGATGAAAGGCAAAGTCGACCTCGGCGGAATTTGAACTCAGAACGTAACGACATCTCTTCTATACCGGAATGGTAATGCACCGCTTCGTCTATCGTGCTATTGCTGATAGCTCTGCAAGACACCGACTTTGAACCGTCTAGCTTGACTGTGACTCGAACTCGACTATAACACGTAACTGACACTTAACTCCAACTGAGAACTCGTACAACGATTCTACAACGACTGACACACGACTCTCCATACTGGTTGACGTCGTCTCACTTGACAGTGGCTGGGCCATACCACTTGACTCGTGGGAGGGGTGTACCATTTCCACTACAACACTTTTGTAGTTAAAAATTTATCTGTAATAAATTGCTTTTGCTTCTAAAATACACAAAATATTCCAAATAATATTTAGTAGTAAAAATATATTGGGTTTTTTTTAAACATCGAATTGCTATGAGGGCTCAGAAGAGTGAAAGAAATCCATAGTTAAAAAAATGGTCGAGGATCACTGTTCTCGATGTTCCGCTGGCAAAATGGGTCACAGCATCGAGAGGGTGTCTATGTCTACGAGTGACTTCACGGGCACCGAAAACAATCAGCGAAAGCAAGGTATAAGCTACGAGGTCATACTCTCCCGCAAGTGATGGCTGTAGTGGTATAGCAGTGTGGAAATGAATTTACATTTAGTCACGGGGGTTTGCACGAGTTGAAGCTTGTAACAACAAACTGTGTCCCGCAGCTGGTCTTTCGATATTAGTATATTTGTTTTATTGAGTATTTGCTATGTAGACGTGGTCTATCTGAGATTTGTTACGAGGCGTCGATTGTTGCCTCGTGTACTTCCGTAATTTTTTGTCGTGGCTTTGTGGTTCGATTAAGTACTATCGGTGATAGATCGAATGTATTGTTTGTTACGCCATTGCTTCTGTTTCCTTCTCTTGACCAAAACTTGTACTTCTGATTGCCCTAAGTATGTGTGTGGCTCATTTCGATTTATTCATGTATGTCCTCTGTGCGTTACAAAAGCCTTTGTATGTTGTGAATGTGAATGCATGTAATAACTCTTAGCTTTGCCTTCAGTGTGTGTGTGTGTTTGCGTGATATGTTAACGTTCTTGAATGTGGTGACCGTTTGTATATGATGTCCTCTAATGTTGCAGGCAACAAAGAGGGCGGTGGATATGGCAGGAGCTGCTTTAAGTCTATTTTTGTAGAGCCAGGTTTGTAGGTAATGTAAATAGCGATTGTATGGTTGCGCAGCTGTGTCTGTCGAATGGCGGTAGAATGTGAATGCGACGTCGTCGATGATTGAGGCTGTCTTCATGTTTTGTGGAAAGTGTGGGAAGGTCGTTTATCAATTTGCTGAAATTTTCGAGAAATATCTCAGAAAATAATTTCTTTGGTAGTGCATTGTGGGTATATTAGTTGAAGCTGTGATTGCGACATGTGTATAGTGCAACTCTTATAGATGATGATGATGATGATGGTGGTGGTGGTGGTGGCGGTAATGGCGTTAATTACTCTAAATAGTATTTTACTGTTAGTACAGCCGTTTATATCAGATACGAATGTTTCCTGGTTAACTGTCTTTTTAACCATTTATATTTTATTATTTTTCCTTATTTCCTTGTATATTTGTTTGATGTCGAGGTCTATTTTGATTTAGATGTGTTTGCGGTTGGCTC
>NW_021831941.1:0-5000 GCF_006345805.1 Octopus sinensis | reverse complement strand
GTTGTTGAATAATGCCAAACATTTGGCGTTATTCAAGGATATTTAGATCAAATGTCGAGGATGAAAACGCCGAACGATCATTTTTGATCTATACCCGCTGAATCAGGTACCGCTTCTAGCAACCTTGGATAGTTCCCATTTGCACTTCAAGCCAGAGTTTTAATGCTAAACCGATCTAAACACTCACTGTATATATCCATTAATATATACTAGTGTCTCTCTTAAACATATATACATACACACACACACACACACAATACATGTACAGATATACATACACACATACATGCATATATTACTGTCTTTATAAACATCTAGAATACTATACGCTGGACAGATAGTTCTGACAGCCATACAAAAGACTCACTAAAACCAGAATGTATCCCCGTCTTTAAAAATAAAGAATATTAGTGGAATGTTCTAATAAAACAGCGACCTGGTGTAAACATAATGGGCCAAATATGGTTGTAGGAGACAAGGAACAAAAGTCTGTTTTGTTGTAGAGATCAGAAGTTCGGCAGATGTGAATGTCTTGTCAAAAGTTGGAGGAAAGTGGAGATCTAGGAAGAATTAATAAGAAACCTACAGATCATATTCACAAGCCGAAGATTTTTATTCCTACAAATTTTCATGGGCGCACGCACACACATACAGATGTACACACACACACACACACACACACACACACACACACACACATACACACGCACACACACACACACACATACACACGCGCGCTTACACGAGCACAGAGGTGTAAAACAAGGAAGGGAAAATAGTACTCATATACCAAAGGCAGAGCAACATACTATTTCATTAATTCCGAAAGAAACCTTATCAACTGTAGCGCAGAGTTTCACCTAACTGACCATTATATAGAACTAACAGTATCGCCCGGCGTTGCTCGGGTTTGTAAGGGAAATAACTATATAAGCATTTTTATAGATGTAAAGTATAATAGCCATCTCAATATGGCTAACCACAAAGTGGGGGTGGGTGTTACTGTAGCTTTTTACGTTCTGAGATTTAATAATACATTTTTAGAGAGTTACTTCCCTTATATAATAGCAAAAAAATGCATTAAAAATGGGAAAAAATGATGGTAATTTTTTTTTAAATCGTAGACTCATCGTAGACGCGCGCTAATACCCAGAAGGGCTCGATATGAATCACGACTATAAGATACCCGCTTTTGGTTACACTGCATCGCAAAATGTGGGAGTAGTTAGGAATCTAAATCGTAGGAGACAGACACACAACTTCACTTTTATATATAAAGATGTACACACACAACACACACACACACACATGATTCAGCAGTGCTATCAAAGCCGCTCACCTGATGGCGTGCTGGTACACGCCTGCTTCTAGATCCTAATTATTCATGTAATGTTTATATAATAGTATGATATGATAACTCAGGTACTAACATGTGTTACCATTGCACGGAAACAATTGTTGTGATTTTTGATTAGAGCTTGTTCACTCTCTTATTGTTTTATAAATTTCTTATACAAATTCTGCATGCAGCTACGGAGTTTCACATGTATATTCAGGAAGAGGAATAATCCTGTATGATGTCATATGATAGCCGATAACCGTTTTGGAGCTTAGGAATGCACGTTACGAGGTCATTTACGCAGATGATATTATATATACCTGAGTTCAAATTCCGCCGAGGTCGACTTTGCCTTTCATCTTTTCGGGGTTGATAAATTAAGTACCAGTTACGCACTGGGGTCGATGCAATCGACTTAATCCGTTTGTATGTCCTTGTTTGTCCCCTCTATGTTTAGCCCCTTGTGGGTAGTAAAGAAATAGGTATTATATACCGTATTTAACGTGTATAAGGAACCCTTTTTTGTGAAAAATATGGTTAAAAAATATGGGAGTTTCTTATACATGGATAGTATTATAATCCCTTAATCATTTTCCCAAATTTTAAGCCCCTAAAATTAGGGGGTTCCTTATATATGTTAAAATATGGTATGTGAGTATGTTTATAGATGTATGAATGTGGTATGTTATCAATATTGCCACCAAAACCACGGAGTTACGTCACATCGAAACCAGGACATTCTAGAAATTTCCAGAGATTCCATAATTCCTGTCATGACAGCTTTCTCACGTCATTCTACTTAAGCTTGTTGTCATTATTCGTGTCATTCTTCTTGTTAATGTTGTTGTTGTGCTCGTTACCGTTATTGCAGCATTCGTCCCTTGTATTGTTGTTGTAATTCTTATTCTTGTTATTTTTGCCTTTGTCCTTATCTTTCGCTGCTGTTCTTCTTCTTCTTCTTATTATATTATTGTTGTAGTCGTTATTTTTATTATTAATATTCTTATTACTGAGTTTGTCAATTGTTGCAGTTGTTTTTGTTTCTTGTTTGATTGTTGTTGTCGCTTCTTCTGTGGTTGTTCTTGTTTTAATCCTTATCATTGCCATCGTCAGGATTATCATTATGATTATCGTTGTTGTTGTTGTTGTTGTTATTGCTGAGCTGTCAACGGTTGTTTATGCTTCTGTTGATGTGGTGGTTGCTTTACCCATCAAATTTGACATCTCAACCGATGTTGCATCTCGTCAACCAATTCATTATGACCTTTTTTTATATACGTTTATCTGTATGTGTGTGTGTGTGTGTGTATGAATGCTTATGTGTGTGTGTGTGTGTGAGTGTTTATCTGTATGTGTGTGTGTATGAATGCTTATGTGTGTGTGTATGAGTGTTTATGTGTGTGTGTGTATGAGTGTTTATCTGTATGTGTGTGTGTATGAATGCTTATGTGTGGTGTGTGTATGAGTGTTTATGTGTGTGTGTGTGTGAGTGTTATGTGAGTGTGTGTGGTGTGTATGAATGATTTATGTGTGTGTGTATGAGTGTTTATGTGAGTGTGTGTGTGTGTGAGTGTTTATGTGGTGTGTGTGTGTGTGTGTATGAATGCTTATGTGTGTGTGTATGTAGGAGTGTTTATGTGAGTGTGTGTGTGTGAGTGTTTATGTGGTGTGTGGTGTGTGTGATGAATGCTTATGGTGTGTGTGTGTATGAGTGTTTATGTGAGTGTGTGTGTGTGTGAGTGTTTAGAGTGTGTGTGTATGAGTGTTATGTGAGTGTGTGTTGTGTATGAAGCTTATGTGTGTGTGTTGTGTATGAGTGTTTATGTAAGTGTTTATGAATGCTTATGGTGTGTGTATGGTGTTATGCTGAGTGTGTGTGTGTGTGTATGAGTGTTGTGGAGTGTGTGTGTGTATGAATGCTTATGATGTGTGTGTGTGTATGAATGCTTATGTGGTGTGTGTGTGTGTGTTTATGAATGGTTGTGCGTGTGTGTATGAGTGTTTATGTGAGTGTGTGTGTGTGTATGAGTGTTTATGTGAGTGTGTGTGTGTGTATGAATGCTTATGTGCGTGTGTGTATGAGTGTCTATGTGTGTGTGTGTGTGTGTATGAATGCTTATGTGTGTGTGTATGAGTGTTTATGTGTGTGTGTGTATGAGTGTTTATGTGAGTGTGTGTGTGTATGAATGCTTATGTGTGTGTGTATGAGTGTTTATGTGAGTGTGTGTGTGTGTGAGTGTTTATGTGTGTGTGTGTGTGTATGAATGCTTATGTGTGTGTGTATGAGTGTGTGTGTATGAGTGTGTGTGGTGTGTATGAATGCTTATGTGTGTGTGTGTGTATAAGTGTTTATGTGAGTGCGTGTGTGTGTATGAATGCTTATGTGTGTGGTGTGTATGAGTGTTTATGTGAGTGTGTGTGGTGTGTGTGTGTGTGTGTGTTGTATGTGTATGTACGAATGGTGTGCTTGTATGTAATTGTGCCTACCAGCATGTGTGTGAATATTAATTTGAATTCTAATAAATATATATTAAAATCTCTGTGGCACTCCGTCGCTTACGACGATGAGGGGTTCCTGTTGATTCGATCAACGGAACACAGTCTGCTCGGGAAATTAATGTGCAAGTGGCTGAGTACTCCACAGACATGCGTAAGCTTAACGTAGTTCTCAGGGAGAATCAACGTGACACAGAATTTGACAAAGCTGGCCCTTTTGAATTACTGGGACAACTTATCATTCTATGGTTTGTCCAGCTGACCCTCAGCTCGGCTGTGTCATTTGTTCTTCGAGTCCAGCTCCCACACCCATACGGCACCAAAATCAAACAAGTGTCTTCAGAAGCTTTATCTGATGAGTTCTACCTACCCACCTACCTACCTTACCTACCTACCTACCTACAAACCTACCTACCAACCAACCTGCCTGCCTACCTACCTACATACCTACCTACCTACCTACCAACCAACCTGCCTACCTGCCTACCTACCTACATACCTACCTACCTACCTACCAACCAACCTGCCTACCTGCCTACCTACCTACCAACCTACCTACCTACCTACCTACCTAATTATCTGAATGCCTACCTGTCTGTCTCTCTATCCATCTTGAGTGATTTCAAAGACGACTTTGCTGCCCCGTGTCCTGTTTCCTTTCCATGGCCTTCGTCTCCTGTTCTCATATCTGAGCCTGGCCTGGCACTTTTTTTATCGACCCTAAGAGGATGCAAGAAGCGGCTGACCTTGGCAGGTTTTGAGCTCGGAGCACAGACGATCGACATCAGAACAAACACATCGAGGCATTCGACTCTCGTACGATCTAACGATTCTGTCAGTCCGCTGGTGGCGTGAGGTGGCGGCGGTGGCGGGGGGGGGGGGGAGACGCTATGGTGGTTGATGTCAGGTGCAGAGGGCGGTGGTGAGATGCGAGATAATGATCAGTGTATAAGGACGGTAGTGGTGGTGGTGTGAGGATGGAAAACGGTGGCGGTGGGAGGAGGGGGACTGATTAATGATTCTGATGTTAAATCGAGTTGATTTGATAACATTGTGACAGTAATGTGCTGCGGAAAGGACACAAACTTAATATGGGTAGGCATTACACATTCATATATATATATATATAATATATATATACACACACGCATATATATTTTTTATG
>NW_021831940.1:12500-34730 GCF_006345805.1 Octopus sinensis | reverse complement strand
AGAAAGTGTTCCTACATGTAAACAGGATGTGACATTTGTGTTGACAGTGTATTTGTCTCAAAGCAGAACCGTCCTTCCATCAGCGCTTGTCAATTGGCTGAAGTAACATGAAAGGCATCGTCGTTCATGGTATATTCGTGAATAAGTCACAAACTGAAATACGTTGATCTATTGTTTAGGAAAATATTATTTACTTGTTTAAGGGTTGTACTGGATACATAGCGAAAACAGCTCTAACAGTTCAAATAGTAAGAATTAAACATATATATATATACAAATTCATACTATCCGGTAATTAATGTGCTTAAACTTTTATATTTTATGTTTTTTTCATTATGTTTCCAGGTTCAAATACTGGTAATGGAACAGAGGATAGAACAGCAGAAACAAACTTTTGAGTGAAAATCGAAAAAGAGCCTCCAAGAATCGTCTTGATGATATTTTATGCTATATAAAACGATATTTTCTCCATATATAATATAAAATAATATTTTCTGCATATATAATATAAAATTATATTTTCTCCATATATAAATAAAATAAAATTTTCTTAATATAATACAAATAAAATTTTCTCCATATATAATAATATGAATAATATTTTTCTATATGATAATATAAAATTATATTTTCTCCATATATAATATTAAATAATATTTTCTCCATATATAAATAAAATATTCTTCCTTGTAACGACACTATAATTGTACCTTTCAATACAACACTATGCATGCATGAGACTGTATAATCCACCATAATGTAATTTAAACGAGTTTCAGGGCCTCACTATGGCTTGAAACAGAAAATATTGCATGATTTGAAATTATATTGATATTCTATCTTCTTGCCAATTTAATGTTATCAATGTAAGCTTTAGAATTGTTAAATAAAGGATTAAATCTGATCTGTTGCTACCGTTCGTTTTCTAGATGAAATACTGTAATACCGCAAACTAAGATCAAATACCACCGGAAGAGGCATTGATTCCATTTGTTATTTTAAACATTCCACTAAAATGTTAAAACTTGCAAAATGTATCATGTTGATTAGATTTACGATCATTTATCTAATTAGTATTATCAGGTCATTCAATTGTCATTGTTCAAGTAATCAACATTTCACAAACAACTGGAATGGAAGCACTCCGTCGGTTACGACGACGAGGGTTCCGGTTGATCCGAATCAACGGAACAGCTTGCTCGTGAAATTAACGTGTAAGTGGCTGAGCACTCCACAGAGACGTAGTTCTCGGGGATATTCAGCGTGACACAGAGAGTGACAAGGCCGGCCCTTTGAAATACAGGTACAACAGAAACAGGAAGTAAGAGTGAGAGAAAGTTGTGGTGAAAGAGTACAGCAGGGATCACCACCACCCCCTGTAGGAGCACTCTGTCGGTTACGACGATGAGGGTCCCAGTTGATCCGAATCAACGGAACAGCCTTCTCGTGGAATTAACGTGTTAGTGGCTGAGTACTCCACAGAAACGTGTACCCTTAACGTAGTTCTCGGGGATATTCAGCGTGACACAAAGAGTGACAAGGCCGGCCCTTTGAAATACAGGTACAACAGAAACAGGAAGTAAGAGTGAGAGAAAGTTGTGGTGAAAGAGTACAGCAACGATCACCACCACCCCTTGCATGAGCACTCTGTCGGTTACGACGACGAGGGTTCCGGTTGATCCGAATCAATGGAACAGCCTGCTCGTGAAATTAACGTGTAAGTGGCTGAGCACTCCACAGACACGTGTACCCTTAACGTAGTTCTCGGGGATATTCAGCGTGACACAGAGAGTGACAAGGCCGGCCCTTGAAATACAGGTACAACAGAAACAGGAAGTAAGAGTGAGAGAAAGTTGTGGTGAAAGAGTACAGCAGGGATCACCACCATCCCCTGCCGGAGCCTCGTGGAGCTTTAGGTGTTTTCGCTCAATAAACACTCACAACGCCCGGTCTGGGAATCGAAACCGCGATCCTATGACCGCGAGTCCGCTGCCCTAACCACTGGGCCATTGCGCCTCCACTCACAAACAGCTACATTCCAATCAAAGCACCGGACGTAGATTCGTCTTCTACACGTTCATGTCTACTTTCACTCCATCAATGTTACACTAACACGGGACTGCGCATGCCTCAATGTCTTCATTGAAGTAGTTTCTTAGTTATATTCTCTACATGATATTCGGGCCCATTAGGCCGCAGTCTCTCTCGGGATCCAACATATTCCAACACCCGGGGATAGAAGACACCCCACTAAAAGAGATGCCAGTCTGTTGCAAGTTTAACCCTTGGTTGTTGCTGGTATTTCTTCTCAGATGACTGCACTGGAAGTGTTTAAGGACACTTTAAGAAGCATGTGGAGAAATATAGTCCAATAGGGGATGCTAGAAATAACAGCCAAGTATGTTAAAGTTTGGTTTTGTGTTTCATATGAAAATGAAGGACACTTCGAAACTCTTCTCTCTCCTTCCTCATTCTGTATTAATACCTCATCCTTCCCCTCTTCCTTTCTCTAATACATGATAGACTCCCTCTCTTATCACACACATCATTCCCTCTCCTTCTCTCCTCCTCTCCCTCCCCCTCTTTCACTTATTTATGTTATTGTTTAACCCCGCCTCCCTCATCCCTCGTTTTCTCTCAACTCTTACTCTCCCTCCCTCACAAAGCATATATCTCATACGTCATCTCTGTTTCCCCCCTCCCTCACTTTTTGTCTCTCTCCCTCCCTCTTTACCACCTCATATCTCGTACTCTCCCTCTACCTCTTTTGCGCTCCGCCCCACGTCACACTCTCCCTCTCTTTCTAAACCTATGTATCATTCTCTCTCTCCCTCCACCTCCTTATATAATATTCTCTCATTCTTTCCCTCCCTTTCTCCTCCCTTTCCCTCTCCCTCTCTTTCTCTATGTCTGTCTTTCTCTCTCTTTGCTCTCTTGATTTCTTTATTTCAGTCTCTCTCTTTCTCCCTCTCGCTTCTTATGTCTCTCTCTCTGTTTCCGTGTCTCTGTCTGTCTCTCTCTTTCTCCCTCTCTCTCCCTCTCCCTCTCTTTATTACCTTATTATATATTAATGCTCCGCCTTTTTACTCTTTCTATCATCTCATACTCCTCTCTCTTCTTAACATTTATTTCTCTAATCCCTCCTCCTTCCTCCCCTCTCTCTCCTTCTCTATCTTTCTTCTCATCATTTTACAGAATTACGTCGCCTCCTCTCTCTCTATCTCTTCTTCTTTCTTTCTTTGTTTCCTTTACTCTTTCTCTTTCTTTATTCTTTCAGTTTCTTTCTTTCCTCTTTCTTTTTTCTTTCTTTCATTCTTTCTTTCTTTTTCTTTATTCTTTCTTTCTTTCTTCTTTCTTTCCTTATTCTTATTTGTTTTTTTGTTTCTTTCTTTCTTCCTTCATTTCCCTCATTTTTTCTTTCTTCCTTTCTTTCTTTCTTTCTTTCTTTTTTTAATTTTCTTATTTGTTCTTGTTTGTTCTTTCTTTTTCTTCCTCCTTTCCCTCATTTCTTTCTTCTTCATTTCTTTTTTCATTCTTTCTTTCTTTCCTTTCTTCTTTCTTTCTTCTTTCTTTCTTCCTTCATTCTCTCATTCCTTCTTCTCTTCTTTATTTCCTATTCTTGTTTTTTCTTTATGTTTTCATTCCTTCTCTTCCTATTCTTTTTCTTCTTCCCTTATTTCTTTCCTTCTTCCATCTCTTTCATTTTTCTATTCTTCTTTCTTTCTTTCTTTCTTTCTTTCTTTTTGTTTTCTTCATTTTCTGTCTTTCTTTCTTTCTCCTTCCTTCTTTCTCTCCTTTCTTGTTTCTTTTTCTTTCTTTCTTCTTCCTCTCACTCTCTCATTCGTTATTTCTTCTTTCTCTTTCTTCTTTCTCTTATTTTTTCTTTTTCCTCCTTCTTTCTTTTTTCTTTCTTTCTCCTTCCTTCATTTCTCTATCTTTCTTTCTTTCTCTCTCTTTTATTTTCGTTATTTCTTTGTTTTTCTTCTATTTTCTTTTCCTTCTTCTTACCTTATTCTTTTTCTTTCTCGCTCTTATCTTCCTCTTTCCTTTTTCTTCCTTTCTTTTTTGTCGTTGCTTCTTTCCTTTCCTTGTCTCCTTTTTCTCTCCCTCTCACCGCTCTTATCTTCTCCTTTTTCTTCTTTTTTCTCTTCTTTTTCCTTTTTTTTTTCATTCTTTCTATTTTTCTCTCTTTTTCCTTCTATCTTTACTTCTTTGTTCTTTCATCTTTCCTCTTCTATTCTTCTTCATTCTTCTATCTTTCCTTCGTTTTCCTTCTATCCTTTTCTTTCTTCTCCTTTCTTTATTATTTCTTTCTTCTTTTTATTTCTTTCTTTTCTTTTTTTTTTTTTTCTTTTTCCTTCTTTCATTCTTCTTGTTCTTTCTTTTTACTACTTTTTCTCCCTTTCTTCTTTCCTTTTATTTCTTTTTTCTTCTTTCTTTCATTCCCTCTTTTTTTTCTTCTTTATTCTTTCTTCCGCCTTTTCTTCTTTTTTCTTTCTTTCTTTGTTTCTTTCTTTCCTTCTTCTTTTTCTTTATTTATTTCTTTCTTTTTCTTCCTTCTTCTTCTTTCTCTTCTTTCTTTCTTCTTTCTTTTTTCTTCTTCTTCTTCTTTCTTTTTTCTTCTTTCTTCTTTCCTTCTCCTCCTCCTCTTTCTCCTTCTTTCTTTCTTCTTTCTTCCGCTCCCATTTCATGCATTATTACAGAATCACGTTACTTTATTCCCTCCTTTCTCTTTTCTTTCATTCCTTCTTTTTTTCTCTTTTCATTCTTCCTTTCTCTCTCTTTCTCTCTCTCTCACACACTTTCTTTCATTCTTTCCTTCTTTTTACTCTCTCTCTCTCTCACTCTCTTTCTTTCCCTTAATATCATTGTTTCCCTCCCCAAACCAATTCGACTTTTATAAACGAATCTCACCTCTCTATTGTCTCGCATCATTCGTGAAACAGCAACCAAACACCTTGAAATTCCTAAAGTTTTTGTTTTATAAAAGCAGGACACTTGACGAAGCGTCTATCAAATATATTATCCTACATGTGGTCGGGAAATATGCTAGAAATAACAGTTCAGTACACTGTATTCTGCATTGTTTTGCATGAAAGATTGAAAGAGACTTTAAGAAGCATCTGGAGGAATAATATACAATTGCTGGTCCTACGTGATGCCAGAAATAACAGCCAAGTATATCAAAGTTTTGTGTTGTCACTCATATTAAAATTAAAGGTACTTAGAAAATCCTCTCTCTCCCACCTCAGCATGTATTAATATATCAACCCAAATCTAAGCCGAATACCCCTAACCTCTAAGCCACTTGCCTTCACTCCAGCGACCATGCAAACTGTGTGATTCTATGGGTTTGGCATTTGGCGAAGGAAGGAGTTTTATACCGCTGTCCTCTTGAGTTTCTCGCCTTGATATTGATTTATCTGTGATCTTGGCTAGCAAGAAGTCCAGTTGTTTCTTGAAAATATCTACTCCGATTCCATAGAGATCCCTCCGATATTTTGGTGAGGAGTTAAATAGCAGTGCTCCCTTGAATCCCAAGATGAGACAGCTGGAACTTTTTGGAACAGTGCAGTGCGGTCCATTTCGAGGTCTAGTATTATTCTCAAATATGTATGTATGTATGTATGTATGTATGTATGTATGTATGTATGTATGTATGAATGTATATATGAATGTATGATGCATGCACGCACGCACGCACGCACGCACGCACGCGGATATGTGTGTGTGCATTTGTATTGCGCGCGTGTGTATGTATTTATGTGTGTGTTAGTGTGAGGTTTAAGTTTAGGGCCATAGTGTTAGTGGTCTCTGTCTTCTTTCTCTTCCCTACACAATTACTTCGACCTATGTCCACCTTGTTCGTCTTATTATGTCTGCTACTTTTCGTTCACCTTGTCTCTTCCATGTCAATACTTTAATCTCTTCCTTAGCAAGTTTCGTTCCTTCTTGATGTAGAAGATATCTAGTTATACTTCACGTCCCCTTGTCACAAATAATTGATTAATCACACCCCATTCCATACTAGAATCGTTGAAATGTAACCAGGTATTGTAACATGTAGTTTTACTCATATTTTTTAACCTCTGGACATGGTGATCTCCTGCTACACGTATTCATGAAGATGTTATGTTTAAATCACGAAAAGGAAGAGGTGTTACATAATAATTCTCATTGTAGTGTAAGGATATATTTCAAATACCGCTTGTTATTTATTTGTGGTTAAACAGTTTTCTTCGATCTTGATTCGGGGGATTAAGAACTACAGAAATAGTAGTTAAAAAAATTGTAAACGATGGCCATAATTATAAACATCTTTATACCCAATTAAATGGATTAAGAACTTGCTTGTCTCTCATGGATACATTGAATCGTTTCCTTTCTAGACAACACAACGTAATAGTACATACATTGTATTGATGAAACAAAGGTATAAAGTCGACCCATGCGGAATCTGAAGTTGGTACATACACTTTGACGAAGTAGTGCTAAGAATTATTTGCCAGGCGTTCGAACAATTCTGCCAACTCATATATATTTAAATAAACACACCTAGACACACACACACACACATATATATATATATATATATTTATATATGTCAAGTTTTGTTCCTTTCGAGAAGTAGAATATATCTTATTATATTTCACGTCCCCTGGTAATAAATATCGAATCATGCCCCATTCTCTACTACAGTAGGAGAAATGTAACCAAGGAAGGCATCGTATTTCTACTGTTAACTACTGGACTCAGAAGGCCACACATCTGCAATATTCAACAGCCTATGGTTTCTGGTCGACTTCCCTAACGAATCCTCAACCCAACTAATAATTTTTGACCATCATGAGCATAATGAACCTTGCGAGTCCTGGATACAATACTCTTCCTACACCCATCCCTTCATCACTACCTTCATTCAAACCGACGCAGGCATCGGGTTTCGCCACTTCCCTTTCACGACCGACCCAAGTTATCCGTTACATTGCTATGGGCAGACACTGGATGCCAGTTGTGCCTCTCTGGGAAAAGTCTCCTATTGAAACAGGGCCTGGATTAGCGTGAACTTAAAGTAGTCAACATAACATTGAGTGCCGCTCAGAGCAGCTCCATTGATATCATCGGTGCCCTGATCCTACGAATATCTGGGACTGTTCCATCATCTGCGAAGTTCACGAGCCGCCAATTTCTGTACATCACTCCTTCAACTGACAAACATTTTTTTCTCTCCAAGTGTGTACCACCCTCGTTATTCATCCGCATTCTTCAGAATTGTAGAAAAGTGTGGAAATATAGGCACCACGATGGAAACATATCGAAACGATGTTATCTGCTTCATATTGGAGAAATGGAAAACAACCTATACTATTACGTTGTGTTGTTTAGAAGAAAAAAAGATTCAATGTATCTGTGAGAGACGGGCAAGTTCTTAACCATTTAATTGGGTATAAAGATGTTTATAATTATGGCCATCGTTTTCAAATGGGGATTATATTTTCACACTTGTCATGGCAAGAGTTATTTTTCTTGTTTGCAAGGGAGGTAACTTGAAAAAAAGTCTTGGTATTTTCACAAATCTTAGATGTTAGTGTTACTTCCCTTACAAAGGAATTTATATTTTTGAATTTTTAACTGATATTTTAACTGAAATATCATAAATGTGGCAGGAATAATGTATGGACCCAAGGGTATGGGAGTGAAGTCGAATCAGACGGTATTAGAACTCGGAACATAAAGTCTGACAAAATATAAAATTATCTCATGTATTTTTCTTTAATACACGCACACGTGTTTGTGGATATATCTGTACTGTTTTCATTAAGGTGTGTGTATGCGTGTACGTGCTTGTGTTGGGCGTTTGTACGTGTGCGCATTGTGTGTGCATCTATATGTATGTATGTATGTATGTATGCATGCATGCGTCTTAGCGTGAGGTTTAGTGTTAGGGCTACAGGGTTCGTCGTCTTCTTTCTTGTACACGATTACTTCGACATAGGGTCACCTTGCTCGTCTTATATCGGCTATTCGTCGTTCACCGTGTCGCCTCCATCTCAGCACTTTCCTATTAAGGCTTGTTCCTATCGTGAAGTAGAAGATATCTTGTTATATATCACGTCCCCTGGCAATAAGCATTCAACCATGCCCCATTCCCTATTACAATAGGAGGAATGTGAGCAAGGAAGGCAACATGTAGCTCTTCTACTGTTAACCAAGGATATAGTAATTTCCTGTTACATATATTTCGTGAAGATATTATGTTTACATCATGAAAAGTACTAGTGGCTACATAATAATATCCGTTGCTGCATAAGGAGAAGATCTTTCTGATATCTCCTGCTATGTATGTGTGGTTAAAATTTTTGGGATCTTGTTTGTGAGATTCAGAAGGAAAAATGGCGGTTAAGGAAGTAGGAAACAGAACTGTGTATACTGTCTGTCAGTGCACTCAATACCGTAATGTTCGTGAATTCGACAATTCTCCTTCAACTTTCAGTTACAATTTTATTCGTTGATCATTTTTTGCCTCTAACCCTTGCCTTGCTTTGTAGACATCAGTACTCATCGGAATGCCTAGCAACAGGCAACTCCAATGAAAGTCTTATCCGAGAAGGTCCGCTGCAACGTCATCTCCGAAGCTGGATCTAGCAAAAAGTGGGCTAACTTTGAGCTGAGATGTTCAGACTACACACAAGCTAGTGGACTTATGTGTAACGAAGTAGTCTTTCAGCTTAACGAATACTGCAACGAGACCCTCAGAAAAGATTTTACATAGGCGTTCGATGCGTTGGCCTCCAGCGATGAGCGAGCTGTCCTCACTCACATTAAGTCCATGGTTCTCCGCCAAGAAAATGTGATTGTCATTTCTGTGCAGATACAGCAAATGTACCTGGATGGGGACGAACCCGTTAGGATATTTGCAGCGTGTCGTAGATGACAGTGAGGTGTTTGCAAATTCAAATTGGAATGCCTTTGGAACGTCATATTTCGCGATGTTCTTGTATGTGGGTTGGAGGACTAGGAGGTAGGCCTTGACACAATGGGTGACTCCAAGTAATACATGACTCTGAAAGAAGACACTTCCCCAATATGACACGCAGTGAGACTGAACCCGAATCCATGTGGTTGGTAAGCAAGCTATTTACCACACAGCCACTCCTGCACTTATACACATATATACGACGGGCTTCTTTCAGTTTTCGACTCCCAAATCCAAAGCAAGCTACTTATCACAAACCTGCTCCTACGCCTATCAATATATATATATATACTGCGTGGGATTTAAGTAGTTAATAAATAATATGAATTGGTATTATCTGTAAGTTGATGATTGAATGGAAACTGTTCCTCCATATATATATATATATATATATATATATATATATTATATAATATATATATATATACTAATACATACTAATACAATGTCATTGTTTTCACCTGCCTTCGTCTTTGTTTATTCATAATATCCGTTATATATATATACATACATACATACATACATACATACATAAATACATACATACATACATACATACATACATACATACAACACACACACATACACACACATAATATATATGTATATATATATAAATTTTTTTTTTCTGTGAGTAATTTGAATTTCCCTCAAAATAAGTTAAGGAACTTACATATCTACAGCTTTGGACACACAAACGAACACCTAACAAAAAAATTAGAAATATAAATATCCCCAATTCTGTGTGAACATCTTGTCGTCCCCTCTTCCTATCAGAATATGAAAAAATGCCTTTTATTGTAACAACACAACTAAATGCACGATAAAAGAAAAATTATGGAAGTAAGCACCTGCTAATATATACATGTATATACTTAAAAACTTAAATATATTACCCAAACATGTAAACACAACTTTTACAACTTTTATTGCAACAACACAATTGGATTCAGGAATTTTAAAAAATATGTGTGTGTATGTGTGTATGTATACATATGCATATGTATGTGTGTGTATATATATGTTATTATTATTTTCTTACCATTAATTGCAAATACAAGTTGAATTGCTTTTCGAGCCAGCGCTCCCAGTATCAACTGGTTTTGGCCTCTCTTGACCCAAAGGGTCCTTTGTACTCTATGTACTCTATGGCCGACCTCGCCACCATCTGCTGAATCTATTTATAGATTACCTCTTGCTAACCAACTACTACTACTACTACTACTACTACTACTACTACTACTGCTGCTGTCACTACTGCTGCTACTATTGCTACCACTGTTGCTGCTGCTTCTGCTTCTACTACTGCTGCTGTTGCTGCTGCCTTACTACTGCTGTTACCACTGCCTCTGCTACTGCTGATAGTGATATTGCCGCTGCTGCTGCTGATGATGATGAATATTAGTGGCTGAAAATAAACATAAAACAAACGTAGGAAAAAGAATGAAAAATCTAATAATAATTTAACATTACTTGAAAAGGTAGTGGGTAGCGAACTTCTTCACTACTTCTGGGAGTGACGACCCTGCCTGACACGAGTTCCGGGCTCAGCTGGCTCCGGCTGACAGTACCCGGTATGGGCCCCTATCCAGGGTTACGGAAAGGAGACAACCTTCAAAGAAATCCGGAGTGGAGCCCCGAAGGCGGTCTAGTGTTCGACTCGACACTCTTCCGGCAGCTCCTGCAACCAAGCTGGTGCCAAACGTAATGCACTGCACTCCACTGGACTACATCAGCAAGGTCGAGAGAGGAAACCTGACGATTGGGTTACTCAGGACTTTCTTATCTATAGCCCAGGCCTGCGCAAACCTGGAGAGGACACTTCAGTGCTGCTGTTAAAAGCTGCAGAATCAACACGGGAGGTAACAGTCACGAGTGATAAGTCTATTTAGATTGGCGTAAAATATGGGCGCTACGGGTTACCTCTGACGGTGGGAGGGACCTTCGTGTCCTATTGGTTAGCTACTGCCCACCTCAAGCTGGGCAGCCGCCAGTTAATAAGGTGCTGACCCGCCACAGGTCACCTGCTTCATTGGGTGCTTGAAGCTAAGAGTATGACTTGAAAAGCGGCCTGCAACCTCTGCACCAGGCAAACAACTAAAAGTCAAGAAAACACCAGTTGTGCGGTTGGCAAGCTGGAATGTGAGGACCATGTGCCCTGGAATATCTGATGATCTACTCAGGGTTGAAGACACAAGGAAAAAGGCCATCATTGACCGTGAACTAAAGAGGATCAACATAGATATTGCTGGGCTGCAGGAGACAAGTCTCCCCTCAAACGGCAAACTCAAAGAGCAGGATTTCACCTCCTTTTGGCAGGAAGCGATCCAGAAGAACCTCGTCAGCATGGCGTTGGCTTTGCAGTGAGAAACTCATTACTCTCCTCAATAGAACCACCATCAGGAGGCACTGAGCGTATCCCCTCACTGCGCCTCTCGACTTCTTCTGGCTCCGTACATCTACTCAGCATGTCTGCTCCCACTCTCTACAGCTCAGAGGAGACCAAGTACCAGTTCTACAAAGATCTCAACTGTGTCATAGAAAATATACCAACGACTGAAAATATCTAACCTCTGGGGGATTTTAACGCTCGCGTGGGATCTGACCATGATTCGTGGCCCATTTGTGTTGGACACTTTGGTATTGGCAACAATGAATGACAATGGTCAGAGACTACTCGAATTCTGCACATACCACAACCTGTGCATCACAAACACATTCTTTACCAACAAGCCTCCCACAAGGCATCTTGGAGACATCCAAGATCTCACCACTGGCATCAGCTGGATCTCATCATTACATGGAGATCCTTTCTGAATTCTACTCTATTGACCCGCAGTTACCACAGCGCGGATTGTGACACAGACCACTCACTAATTTGAAGTAGGGTGAGGATTCTGCCTAAAAAAGTCCATCGCTTCAAGAAAGTGGGCCGACCACGCATTAACACTGCCAGAACCTCGGAACCTACACTGCGAAAATGTTTTGCTGCTTCTATCAAGGTTGCCCTCAGTAGCTGCCCAACCTCCTCTGCTGAAAGTAGGTAGAACTATATCAGGGAAGCTTTGTATACGACATCAATAGATACTTTCGGCATGAGAGAAAGGCAAAACCCAGATTGGTTCAATGCTGGGCTCTCAGAGCTGGAGCCAGTTATCGAAGCAAAGCGTGCAGCTCTGATGCAATACAAGAGTGATTCTTCTACAAAGTCCCTCGAAGAACTCAGAAAGACACGAAATAAAACCCAACTGACAGCCAGACGCTGTGCAAATGGGTATTGGCAGGAAATCTGTCAGAGTATCCAGTCAGCTGCTGACAGTGGCGACACCTGTGGGATGTATGCCGGTTTGAAGAAGGCCCTCGGTCCATCCGCAACCAAGTCAGCCCCTCTGGAGATCTCATCACGGATCAAGGCAAGCAAATGGATAGATGGGTGGAGCACTACCAGGATCTCTACTCACGGGAGACTACAGTGGCTGAGGCTGCAGTCGAGAGTCTCAAGATCTTGCCAGTCATGTGCGAACTTGACAGTCCGCCATCTATAGCAGAGCTCATCAAGGCTGTTGACTCCCTAGCAAGAAACAAGGATCCGGGAAAAGACGGCATCCCCTCAGATATCGTCAAAGCCGGCAAAAACACCATCCTGCTTCGGCATCTTCATGAGCTTCTGTGTTAGTGCTGGGAAGAGGGTACAGTCCCTCAGGATATGCGGGATGCTAACATCATTACGCTTTACAAAAACAAAGGTGACCGTGTTGATTTTAACAATTACCGTGGTATATCTCTTCTAAGCACTGTTAGAAAGACCTTTGCCCGCGTTATCCTGGCAAGGCTACAACTATTTGCTTCTCGTATCTATCCGGAATCGCAGTGTGGCTTTAGAAGAAGCAGATCAACTATCGATATGATATTCTCCGTACGCCAACTTCAGGAGAAGTCCAGAGAGCAGAAAATGCCATTATATATGGCCTTCATTGATATAAAAAAGGCTTTTGACTCGGTAAGCAGAACAGGCCTCTTCATCCTGCTCCAAAAAATCGGATGTCCACCAAAGCTGCTGAGGATCATCAAGTCTTTCCATGATGACATGCAAGGCACCTTACAGCACAACGGTTCAACATCAGCCGCCTTCCAAATAAAAAACGGGGTAAAGCAAGGTTGTGTCCTCGCTCCTACATTGTTTGGCATCTTCTTCTCGCTCTTACTCTCACAAGCCTTTCAGACATCAGATGATGGAGTGTTTCTGCACAGTAGAAGTGACGGGAATCTGTTCAATCTCTCGCGCTTGTGTGCCAAGACCAAAATCAGAAACGTCCTGATCAAGGAGATGCTATTTGCTGATGATGCCGCTCTGGTATCACACACAGAAGAAGCCCTCCAAAGGCTCATTGACTGTTTTGAGCAAGCATGTAACGACTTTGGCTTAGCTATCAGCCTTAAGAAGACCAACATCATGGGTCAGGCTACATCGGACATCCCAAACATACATATTGGAGACCACAGTTTACCTATCTGGGCTCTACCGTCACCTACAACCTATCCCTTGATGCTGAGCTCAATATACTCATTGGAAAGGCAGCTGCTGCGATGGCCCAACTCTCTAAACGGGCTTGGGACAACAATAAGCTGATCAAGACCACGAAAATGAAGATCTACCAGGCATGTGTACTCAGCACTCTACTGTATGGAAGTGAGACTTGAACGCTATACACACGCCAAGAGCCTCACCTAAACATCTTTCACCTGCGCTGCCTCCGAAAAATCCTCCGCATCAAATGGCAGAATCATATCCCCAACAAATATGTCCTCAGGCAAGCAGGAATACCAAGCATGTTTGCACTCCTCACACAAAGACGTATGAGATGGCTTGGGCATGTTAGCCGTATGAAAGATGGCAGAATCCCCAAGGACATACTCTACGGAGAGCTTGCTAGGGGTACTAGGTCTGTGGTTAGACCGCTCTTACGTTACAAGGATGTTTGCAAAAGGGACATGAAGGCCTGCAACATCAATATTAGCGGTTGGGAGGCAGTTGCCGGCAACCGTGGAGAATGGCGACGTACAGTAAAAGAGGGAATACAAAGGAGTGACAGAGAGAGAGAGGAGAACTAGAAAGAAAAGAAGAGACGTAAACAAGAAACTATGACATTACAACCAGCCAGGAACAGTCTTCGCTATATTTGCGGTACCTGCCAGAGGGAGTGTTTGTCCAGGATAGGACTACACAGCCACAGCAGGAAATGTATCAGGATATGAAATATAAAAGCCGGACTGGACTATTTTATGCGCAACTCCATTGTCTCCTGAGACAAAAAGGATGCCAACCAATATATATATATATATATATATATATATATATATATATATATATACACACACAGAAGGATAAGATCAATATTTAAATATCGATTTTATCAGGTGGCCAGCATGGGAATAAAAAACATCAAAGGTAACAATTATTTAAATTATAATATTGGGTAATAGCAGTCAAATCTTGACTCTAGAGCCACATTAAATGTTCATATAGCACCAGGAGAGAAGACGAAGAGACAAAATAGAATAGCAAACATTTCTGGATAATTCCAGATCCCGGATTTCTGACTCTGCATAAGAAATGCTCTGCCTTCATCAGTGGAATATACTCAGAAAAGCAAATAAATACAAATATATACATATACAACATACGATATACTTACATATACGAAAGTATTTATAATATATATATATATATATATATATATATATATATATATATATATATATATATATATGTATATATATGTATGTATGTATGTATATATATATATATGAGCGTGTATATATAAATCAAGGCGGCTATCAGCATTTTAAGACCAACAGGGAAATAATTCACAATCACTAAAGGTGACAAGAGTGCAGTGAGCACCAGCATTATTAGAAATATTAGTCATAGACTATTTCGTTTTGGGATTTGGTTTGCAAGATTCTTTATATGAGTTCGTGTGTTGAAGCATATTCTGTTGTGTCTGGGGAGAGCCATTTTCTTCTTGTGCCTTATAATTCCACACACTCACCGGTAACATTTCAACGTATTTCTTATTTTTATTTTCCTAAAACTTTTCGTTGAGTCTTGCAAACTTTTACCAGTGATTGTGTTAAATTATAGTCATAGACACCTTAGCCATAAAAACATATGGTACATTGACAGAGGGGGACAACATTCCCTACGGTAAGCCAGATGGATTAGATTAGCATGGTAATTTCTTATAAGAAGTTAATACTCATCAGCAATGCTCACTCCATTACGGCTGGTGGAGGTTAACTCACGCCTGTCAATATCTTTGAGAATGACATAAAAAGAGTGATTGATTTCCCAAAATGGCAATGTGAAGATTATAATATATTGAAGGTAGCTAACACACATTTTAAAACCAACCAGGTAATTATATATATATAAAATGTATATAAAAACTATACACAGAGGGAAGACCACCATGTGGATTTCTTACATGCTAAAGAGGGCAAGCCACGGTACTGGACGAATATGTTCTTAACACCAACTTTTAGTCACCCGCTTGTAGTTTTAGCCTTCTTCACTAATTCTGTTCTCAACCATACTGAATGCGGTTATTTTACCTATGATGATCCAATCCTAAGTTATATTTGAATATAGAAATAATTGAAACAAAACAATTAATCTCTTTAAGTGTTCAAAGTCAACTGCGGCGCAATATCTCCCAAGGTTTGAACCAATTCCAGGCATTGCTCAACATGAATTTGCTTGATGAAAGTAAGTATCGTGTTTCTTCATTTTTATAACACCATTACCGTCATAATTAGCTTCATCAATCACCATACCATCCTCTTCGTCGTTGTCGTCATCATCAACCACAACGGATGATACCTTAGGACACCCACGCGTGCACGCAAGCGCACAGACTCTCCCCCTCTCTCTCTTACATACAACTATTTATTTACATTTTCTCAAAGCTTGGATAATTTCAATAAATCAGCATTTTATTTTGCGCTTTTCCGTTTCTTGTCCCTACGGAACTGTTTGTCTAACCGAGGGCAAAAATGTTTTCTTCTAATTTTGTATAGAAGTAGAAGATGCAGACTCTACTGGGCAGAATAATTCACACAATTCTAGTACTTGCTTTAATTCAAACAGGAAATCTATTTAGTGCTGCAAATAATTTTCCTCAGCGAAAATTCATTTTGTTCGAAGTGATCATATTAATTTTTGAATTAGGATCGATAGATACACACACAGCTCATACGCTTTAACTCATCTCTAAGAGATATAAAAGAGGAATAAATCACATCCCATTGCCGAACAATGATACAATTTCTTTCACTCCGTTTCCATTCATTTCCTTTTACCACTGCCAAATCAATATAAAGTCTATCTATTTCCAGCATAAAAGAGGATTATGCGCATCCGGTCAGTATGTCTAAGTAGTGGTCAATATTGAGGAAATGCAACAATAGAGGCCGCGAAACAGACAATAGCATTTTTACTAGTCAAATCCCGTAACAAATTATATATTGCTCGAGAAAATGTAAAAATATATATACATATACACATACATATTTCGGGATGGTCATGTTATTTATTATTTAAAAAAATATATAAATGAATAAATATATGTGTGCATATATATATTGTGTGCCCAGGTAGAGTACACGGGGATCTCTACGTACAACAGTGTTCGGGCAAACAGATCACATTGGCATAATTTGAAGAAAGCTGTCAAAGTAGTTTCTCATGGATTCAGATCTACGTTTCGAGCATTGTCTTCTGTGAAATATACACGCTGGCCATTTTCAAGATGTACAGATAGATTTTAGGAAAGTGTTCCTACATGTAAACAGGATGTGACCTTTGTGTTGACAGTGTATTTGTCTCAAAGCAGAACCGTCCTTCCATCAGCGCTTGTCAATTGGCTGAAGTAACATGAAAGGCATCGTCATTCATGGTATATTCGTGAATCAGTCACAAACTGAAATACGTTGATCTATTGTTTAGGGAAATATTATTTACTTGTTTAAGGGCTGTACTGGATACATAGCGAAAACAGCTCTAACAGTTCGAATAGTAAGAAATAAACATATATATATACAAATTCATACTATCCGGTAATTAATGTGCTTAAACTTTTATATTTTATGTTTTTTTCATTATGTTTCCAGGTTCAAGTACTGGTAATGGAACAGAAGATAGAACAGCAGAAACAAACTTTTGAGTGAAAATCGAAAAAGAGCCTCCAAGAATCGTCTTTGATGATATTTTATGCTATAAAACGATATTTTCTCCATATATAATATAAAATAATATTTTCTGCATATATAATATAAAATTATATTTTCTCCATATATAATATAAAATAAAATTTTCTTAATATATAATACAAAATAAAATTTTCTCCATATATAATATGAAATAATATTTTCTCTATGTATAATATAAAATTATATTTTCTCCATATATAATATTAAATAATATTTTCTCCATATATAATATAAAATATTCTTTCCTTGTAACGACACTATAATTGTACCTTTCAATACAACACTATGCATGCATGAGACTGTATAATCCACCATAATGTAATTTAAACGAGTTTCAGGGCCTCACTATGGCTTGAAACAGAAAATATTGCATGATTTGAAATTATATTGATATTCTATCTTCTTGCCAATTTAATGTTATCAATGTAAGCTTTAGAATTGTTAAATAAAGGATTAAATCTGATCTGTTGCTACCGTTCGTTTTCTAGATGAAATACTGTAATACCGCAGACTAAGATCAAATACCACCGGGAGAGGCATTGATTCCATTTGTTATTTTAAACATTCCACTAAAATGTTAAAACTTGCAAAATGTATCATGTAGATTAGATTTACGATCATTTATCTAATTAGTATTATCAGGTCATTCAACTGTCATTGTTCAAGTAATCAACATTTCACAAACAGCTACATTCCAATCAAAGCACCGGACGCAGATTCGTCTTCTTCACGTTCATGTCTACTTTCATTCCATCAATGTTACACTTACACGAGACTGCGCACGCCTCAATGTCTTCATTGAAGTAGTTTCTTAGTTATACTCTCTACATGATATTCAGGCCCATTAGGCCGCAGTCTCTTTCGGTATCCAACATATTCCAACACCCGGGGATAGAAGACACCCCACTAAAAGAGATGCCAGTCTGTTGCAAGTTTAACCCCTGGTTGTTGTTGGTATTTCTTCTCAGATGAGTCCAGTGGAAGTGTTTTTCTCGTGGACAGAACGCACCGAACCAATAGTCCATGTGTCTATTTCTGTGTGTGTGTGTGTGTGTGTGTGTGTGTGCGTGCTTGTCTGTCTATGTATGTGTGTGCTTTTTAGCTCCTGTTTTCCGGATCATTGGTCGCTCTCTTGCCAGCCGGAACACCGCTCCGCCCTTCTTTTATACTCTGCTTGTTGCTGTTAAAAGATATATGGAGCCGTTTATCGTAACAGCTCTGTCATTTCTACCACTTATTATATGGCCTGTGGTTTTAGATGTCTTGGTACATCGACTGAACTAAGGAATTATTTATTAGTTTCCTCCTAATTAGATGGTCGCACCATTTCACTCTCTTCCATCTGACTACTTCAGTTCTGGTTTATGTCATGTAAGTAACGTTTCTTATACAAATTACGCTACTCTCATTATAATATCTCTTTAGTTTTAAACACATTTTAATAACCACTTACGTATGTGTTTCTAGACCCTGATTAGAGAAGCAAAAATATGCAAACTATCAATGCAACCCTGGCTGATGTCCTACAAGCTCCAGATCCTGTTTCTTAAATCTCTCAAATGCTATACATGCTAGCGTGACCTGTCTTTTCTAACCTGTGTGTCTAGTGCGACGGATACTACACAGCTCTCTTTGACATGTTCAACATAAGAACCATTCAGTGTGATTATTTCCTTTGCGTTGTGTAATTAATCTGTATATAATGCTATTCGTTTTCATAGCCCATTTTCCCCATATTTCGTCTGAGACCATCAATATTAGGTTTGCTTCCCAACCGCATAATTCCGTTTTTATTTTCGGTCTCATCGTGTGACATGGCACTTTGGGCAATTTTCACCATACTGAGAAAAAAGTACTAGGGTCAATTCGTTCGACTAAAACTTATTCCAGGGGCCCTCCACCTCCTCCAGCATGGCTGCAGTCCCATGGCTGAAATAAAGGAAAAAGTTTTAAAATATATATTTCCTCTCTTCGTTATTATCTGTGAACACATATTTTCTCTATTCTCCTTTCAGTGAAGAAAACACATCTGTCTCCATGACATTTCTCCTTCACTCACTCTCTATCTCTTTTGCTACTTCTCTCTCTCTCTCTCTCTCTCTCTCTCTCTCTCTCTCCTCTCTCTTATAGCTTTGCCTCTCCCATACACTTCCCTCATCACTCCATGCTTCTCTCTCTCTCTCATATCACATGTTGCTTCCCTGCGCGTGGAGAATTAATCCAGCAAAGACGTTCAACATTTTTATAATTGTTTTTCATCTCCGCTGTTTCGTTTAACATATTTTCTCTCTTCATTGTGAACCACAAACATAATCATTCTTCATTATTTTTCACACTATAACTTACTTCTCCTTGATCTGTTTCTCTCTGCCTTTCGGTCCTCATATGGCCCCTCCTCCATACCATTGCCCACAATCTCCATAGGTTCTACAACGATGAGCCCCCAATATACTACAAGCACTGTGACGAACAACCTGGTTATGAATCTAACTCTGCAGGTTCACAATGTTCAAAAACACATCTACAGACATCTACACATCTGTGCCTTACCTCAATATACAACACTTAACCTATATTGGGTGCTTGTCACACGTAGTTGCAGTACTTACAATCTTGTGAAAATATGACATACAACAGACAATTTGTAATACGTCCAGGCTGACAAGCAAGCTTTAATACGTGACTGCACGAAGATGTTGAATCCTATACAAACACAACATATAAATGGAACTAGTAGATTATAAACCGTAATGGTTAGCACAAGGTTTATCGAAGAATCAAATTCTGGATTAGTTACATCCACATCTTGGCTATGGGCTCCAAGAAGGGAAGTGCTGTTCCCTTGCATATTCCGCTATAATGCCTGGACGAATAGTAAAATTCTGACCAATAGCAATATTCTGAACATATGGACATGATAGATGTGTAGCGAGACCAATTTCTATTATTGTATATTTGGAAACATTAAGTTAGTTTCTGAAAGCTCACCACGCTACTCTGTTGAGATTGGTTAAAATAACTATCATAAAATTATTGGACATTTATTGAACCCTGTGTTGTGATCAGCTGAGTGTTGCGCGGGCGCTGGATCGAAGGTCTAATAACGTTACGCGTTATATATTTCTGGAGCCTCATTTCTTTTCATAAATTGGTGCCATAAATTATTTACGAGTCAGAGAGGTGAGAGTCATTCATCGAGGCGAAGTATGCGGATTCTGCCGTTTTCAGCATTAATTTGCTTACTCCATCTAATTTTTGAGAGCGGTCGAGTTCACTTTTAGTATTCTCGTTTGTGAGAGCAGTCGAGTTTATTTCAGATATTCTCATTCTAAAAATCATCTCTGGCTCATCGTTGGGAGGGTGTTGGTATTGTCTCGGTGGAGGTTTGCACCTTTTAAGTGCTCTACAGATTATTGTTGTTGTTGTTGTTGCTGCTGCTGCTGCTGATGATGATGATGATATACAAGGTAATTCGGTAAACTGAAAATACCATTTCAGTCACCTATTCGATTGATTTATTTACAGAGTAATTCAGTTAACTGAAAGTACCTTTTCAGTTATCCATTCGGATGTTTAATTTAAAGAGTTTACAGGTTTATCCGTGATCCATCCTTGCCTCATTCGTTACTGTTGTGGAAGGATTCCGACAACTCCCATATGATTAAAAGTGAATTGTCACAACATTTGCTATGAATAAAGAACTGTCGAGTTATCAGCAGTTCGCTGTGAGCCGTGTAACCTCGTATAACAGGAAGCCTCGTGCGTTCGTGTAAATACTTCGTTAAATTATTTATCAAACATACAAGGATATAAAAGTAACTTATAAAGGAAATATACTTACACCATACCTCACGTTTTTGACAGTATCCGCGGAAGGAAGAGACTTGTGGATGACATGAATTACATATTATGAAGCACAGAAACAAAACGCTGATGAATCTAAGACTTACAGGAAATTCGAAATTATGTCCTGTAACGCTCGAGTGCACATTAGGATACATGATGAAGATCATACCATAATTCAGCACATTGGTGAAGATCCTCATTGTTCATGTGCTTCAAAATCCATGCATCATATTCAGGTGGGGTTATTCAGTGTTCCGCAGTTGCTTGCATTACCCCCACCCAAAAATAAACTTACAGCCGCCTTTTTTATAAGCTAAATGAATTACTCCAAAGACTGAGCCCTGAAGATTTTATGAGGGATTTTGAAAAAGCTCTTATTAATAGCATTGTATCTGTTTCCTACTACTTCCATCTCATGCTGTCTTTTTCATCTATCACAAAATATATACAGAAAACATGTGAATTTGGCTTGAAGGACAGATACCATCATTATAATGAGTTTAGCATTAAAATCAGAGGTTTTTAAGCATTGCTAATTCTTCGTCTCGATGATGAGATTGACGGAGTCGAAAATCTTGTAGATGACGATGATCTTCCGCAAGAACTTGTGACCTACTTTAGATTATCGTACCTATGATAAGTGTGAAGTAAAGGAATGAGACCACGAAGGACTTCTCCCTAGTTTCCCATTGTCGAACATCTTGTAGATGACGATGATCTTCCTGCTAGAACTTGTGACCTACTTTGGATTATCGTACGTAAGAAGAGTGCAAAGTAAAGGAATCAGACTACAAAGGACTTCTCCCTAGTTTCCTATTGGTAGTTGGAATGTCCGCTTTAAAACAGAATCGGATATGCCTCGCACTAATAACCTTTTAGAGGGATTTCACAACACCCTACAAATTTCCTTAATTTGTTCACATCCGAATATATGGAGATAATTACTGCATTGAGAAGGGAAGAACACTTGGCACAGTCGAGACAGGTTGAATTTGATGGAGGTGGGATCTGCGAGACCAAACAAAAATAAAAGAAAGGATATAAGCAAACGGATAAGTATTGAGCGACATAGTCCCGAAAATAAGATGGATTTTATATGAGCAATAGCCCCTAACCTTCATTTTTATTGAAACTTT
>NW_021831940.1:0-7500 GCF_006345805.1 Octopus sinensis | reverse complement strand
AAGGATAATGGTGTGGGAATCTCTCGACTGGAAGGTTCTGAGAATCCAGGAACACATTCTGCGGGCCATATCAACTTTGCTGCTTATATGTGTAGCCCAGCTTATGTTGTTGTCCACTGTTACTCCCAAGTCTCTGATGTTGTTAGACGCCATGAGAATTTCTCCAGAAGGAAGAGAGTATGGGAGTTTTAGAGCGTCCTCCCTTCCAAAGTGGATCAGTTCGAATTTGTCTTCGTTTAGTAACATGTTATTCTTTTCCGCCCATTGGACAACAGCCAGTAGGTCTGACTGAAGGCTTATTCGGTCATCCACGCCATTGATGACCTTCTGGAGCTTGGAATCATCAGCGAAGGTTCTGATGTTACTGTGTTTGATGGTGTCAGTAATATCATTTATGTAGATGATGAAGAGAAGTGGGCCCAACACAGTGCCTTGTGGGACACCACTGCTGACTTTGGCTGGGCTGGATTTGACTCCTTCGACTACAACATGTTGGGTTCTGTTAGACAGGAAGCACTTGATCCACTGCAGCAGCTTTCCAGTGACACCAATATTGGACAGCTTTCTCAGAAGGATCTTATGTTCAACCCTGTCAAAGGCCTTGCTGAAATCAAGGAAGATGACATCAGTGTTGGAGCCCTCTCCCAAGGCTCTCAAAATGACATCAAAATGATGCAGTAGCTGCGTCAGGCAATCTCTTCCATTACGGAATCCATGCTGGTTGGAGTTCAGCATATGACTCTCAAGGAAGTGAGTCATACGCGATCTCAGCACTCTCTCAAATACCTTAATGATATGAGAGGTGAGTGAGATTGGACGGTAATTCACGGCAAGCGATTTGTTTCATACATATATCATATATAATATATATTTAATATACATAAGCATGCATTCATACATATAGACGTGTCTATACCCACATACGCATATATACTATCTAAAACAAAAGAAAAACCGATCATGTCCAAAGGGTAGTACTGGATAGGGTGTACTTTACATAGTTTTCGGGTGTAATTAAATGTAAATTATAATGTTTATTTGTTAAAGTGAACAGCAGAAAATTTGCATGTGTATGTTTGTCTCTTCTTGCAGGAATGCAAGCGTGCCCTTCGCATGCGAAAAACAAACGCACCTACATCTTAAACTGTCATGTCTTTTATTGATATGTAAAGGGAAGTAACTCTAAAAGTTGATTTTCAGTTATCTCCCTTAATTATGTAGTTAAGAGAATATAAACTTTTCTGGTTATTTTCTGTTTTGTACACTTAATTTTTCAATCATTTGACTGCGGCCATGGTGGAGCAATGCCTTTATTCGTGCTAATCGACACCAGGACTTATACTTTGTAGGCCTAGTATTTAAACTATCGCCACACCACACACACACCCACACACACACATACATATATATATATATATAATATATATATAATATATATATATATATATATATATATATATATATATATACATATATATATTCCATGCCGCAGCAGCACCTTTATTTCGCGAAATCCGAACCCAATACTTATTTTTTGTAGGCCTAGTATTTAATCTATTTTCTCTTATGACGAAACGCTAAGTTACGGGGACATGAACACTCCAGCACCGGTTGTCAAGCGGTGTTGGAGGGATAAACAGACATACAAACGTGTATATATATATATATATAATATAATATATATATACATAGCCCCACACACACACACATATATGTGTATATATATGTTTGTGTGAGTGTGTGTGTGTGTGTGTATGCTCCGCCTATCAATTCCACTCACAAGGATTGGTCGGCACGAGTCTATAGTAGAAGACACTAGCCCAAGATACCATGCAGTGGGACTGAACCAAGAACACTGCGTTTCGTAGGGAAGCTACTTATCACACAGCCATTCCTACGCCTCAATATATATATATATATATATATATATATGTGTGTGTGTGTGTAAATATATCTCAGTGGGGGGTTGCCTGCTTACCAACCACACGGTTCCTGGTGCAGTCCCACCGCGTGGCAGCTTAGACAAGTGTTTTCTTCTATCGTCCCGGGTCGACTAAATCCTTATGATTCGATTTCGTATCGGAACTGAAAAAAGCCCGTCGTACAGAAGTGTATATATGTGTACGATTGTGTGCCTCTGTTTGTCCCTACTACCATCAGAAAACTACATAAACACCTAACCCTGCTTCAAGCCAATAGCTTCTACGAAAAAATCAACAACTACAGTCAACAAATATAATGACCAAATGATTTTCTCTTATCTATCGGTTCCAACTAGATTTAACAAACAAATGAGGCAAATTACTTGACTAGATCTGACTGCATATGTATGCATTATATATATATATATATATATATATATATATGCATATAATATACGTAGTTATATACATGTATATACATATATATATATATATATATATATATATATATATATATATATTATATTATATATATATATATATATATAGTATATATATATATATATATATATATAGGGCGGGGGAACGAATAGCTTATGACGAAACCATGGTATGCTTTGCTTTCTGACTTTTTAATCATCTCGTAATAATGACTTTTATTACTACCTCATCCCATCTAAAAGTATATATCTGTCGTTACCTTTCATAAAAAGCTTTTTCTTTTTCTATTACAATGTGCATTTTCGTTGATTTTTTTTATTCTCCCCTTAAATTTTCACGTGTATTTTATATTTTCCTTTGTAACATATTTCAAGCTTTAACTGTTACTGGCGGTGTGATCGAATGTGACTTTTTAGCCCAGTCTTGTACAGAATTGGCAACTAAAACCTTTACCCGTAAGCCGGCTGTAGTTGTAACTGGGCTTCATGTACCTGTGCATGTTTTTTAAGTCTCCTCCTGCCGAATTACACTCTCTTTTTGCATGCCCGGCAGATATTATTTGTATGGTGTGTTACACCACCACCAGTGGCCAGTTGTCACTTTCATCTTTCTCATCTTTCTCGCTTTAACTACGAAGATGACTCTTGAGTCCAGCTTTTCTGAGGCAGGGTCTTGCACAGACACTGCATGTCAGCATCATAGGAAGACCCTTCCCATCTGGAAGTGTATCAGCGATGCGCTTCCTGACATCCCTCCTTACTTTCTTATGTGCCACTCGAGATTTCTCAAAAGTGGCTGTCCCCCTCGTACACAATCCTTCTCCCCCAGCTACGATCAATAACTATGCCTTCCCCTGTGTCAGGAGAGATGCAAGCATCTTTTAAGGAAGCCTTCAGCAAGTCCTTATACCTCTCTTTTGGTTTATGTGGAGGTTGTTCTCCTTTAGCTAACTCTCCATGAAAGAGTTGTTTTGGCATCCTTGAATCCTTCATCCTGACCAGATGACCACTCCATCTGAGCCTTCGCTTTAACACAAGAGCTCTTCTACACTTTCACACCGAGAGCCTTCAATATTTCAAGATCACTGATGCGGTCCTTCCACTTAATGCCCATAGATCCGTCTAAGACACATCTGATGGAAACGTTCCAGTTGTTTAAAGTGGTATCGATATGTGACTCACGTCTCGCAGGCATAGAGAAGAGAAGGGAGCACACATGCCTTGTACACCTTTATCTTTGTCTTTCTGCATATGTCTCGCCGACTCCAGAGGCGCTTTTCTACCCTTCCGAAAGCAACACTTGCTTTCCTATTCTATGTGGAATTTCATCATCCAAATTGCTATATCTATAATAGTGCTTCCCAGGTAGACAAACTGATCAACTACATCAAGTCGTTTAAGATACACATAGATATTTGTGTACACTATACTGCTTACCAGGGGCAGATTGATGCATGACAACAGTTTTCTTGAGATTCACTGTCAATCCTAAGGCAGTGCAAGCATCAGAGAATGCATTAAAAATGTGTTGCATACCAATCTCTGTGTGTGCTACTAGATCACAATCATCTGCATACAAAAGGTCTCTCATGATAGAGGTAAATGCATTTGTTTTCGCAGCAAAGTGCCTGATATTAAATATGCTGCCAGAGGTTCGATAATGGATGTAAACACCGTATCTGCAGTTTCTGAATGCAATACAGAACACCATCGCAAGATATATGGCAAATAGGGTCGGTGCCAGGATATCCCCTCCCCCTATTTCCATTTTGTATTGCAATGGGCTCCGACATTTTCCCTCTAACATTCACCCTACCATTCATGTCTTCATGAAAAGACCTAACCAAAGCAAGGAACTTTTCAGGACACCCCACGTTTCTGGAGGACTTTCCACAATGCTTTTCTATTGACGGTATCAAAGGCTTTTGTCAGATCTACAAAACCTGATACAAATCCAGACCCTGTTCCACACTTCTCCTGAAGCTGTCTAGCTGAAAAGATTATATCAGCAGTGCCACATCCCACACGAAAGCCAGATTGACTTTCTTGAAGAACACAGTCTGCAACGGATTTCAGCAGACGATCCAGAAGTACCATGCATAAAACCTTTCCTACAACAGACAGCAATGATACTCTCCTATAATTACCACAATCATTCTTGCTGCCCTTTCCCTTCCACCATTACTGTATCTCTCCAGTCCTCGTACAGATTCACTTGTCCATATCTTACCAAACAAAGAGTGAAGTTTCTGCAGAAGTTTCTCACCACCATACTGTAACAACTCCGCATGTATGCCATCCATACCCGGAGACTTCCCATTATTCAACAACCTGAGACAGCCATTGCAACGTCTTCCAACTTTCGTGGTTCTGCGAGTGCTGCCTTCACAGGCAATCCAGGGATGAGATTGAGAACATCCTCACTAACTACAGACTGTTGATTCAAAAGTTCATCAAAGTGTTCTTGCCACCTTCGCAGAATTCCTGTGAATCATGAAGAACTTCTTTACCATCCCTGCTTCGAATTGGTGTCATCAGGGAAGACGTCGGTCCTAAACTTCTCGCAAGAGACCATACAGCAACTTTGTATTATTGGAATCTCATGCCGCCTGTGTATCTCGTCAGCCTTCTTACTCCACACCACGTATCCCTCATCTGAGAGAGCCTTTGCCTCACACGTGATTTACGTCCTTGAGTTCCCTATGCAACACTTCCCTTTCCTGTGACTTTGCTGACAAATAGCGTGACAAAGTACGCCTTTTATCAGCCAATAAATCATCTATATGTTCATCATTTTCTTTGAACCATCTTGATGCTTTCTTTGTATCAATCCCAGAACTTCTTGCCTATATCATAAACTGACTTTTGAGGTTCGGCCAATCTTCCCCCCGCAATATCTGCAGCATTCATTTCCTCTCGTAAAGTTCTCTTCACACTATTATACCAACATTCATTCTTTTAGGCAGGATCATCCCTGCAGCTCGGATTTTTATGTTTTTGTGACTAATTTCACTGTTGCAAACGTCGTACTAGGCGGTGGTCAGTCCAACACTCAGCTCCACGAAGAACACGATCACACTGCACATCCTGTCTGTCACGCACCCTAACTAGGATGTAATCCAGAATATGCCATTCTTTAGTCCTAAGCTTATTCTTTGGTTGATGAAACATGGTATTGGTAACACGAGACTCAGCTCTTCACACATGTGCAGCAAAAGCATGTCATTACTATTACACTTCCCCACCCCCCATGCTTTCCAATTACAGTCCATGTGTTAAGATCCCTACCCACTCTAGCATTAAAGTCACCCAGTACGATGACTTTGTCTGCCCGAGGGATATTTCTTATAATGCCCTTCAAAGCATGGTAGAAAGAAAGTTTTGTCTCAGATAAAGCAACAATGTCAAGATCATAGCGTGAAGCTCCTTCGCAACAAAGCGCAGTCCTTTCTTTCAGGACATTCAGAGGACTTAGTAGATTGATTGCATATTTCTTTCATTATTTCATCAAAGCTTTCTTAGTCCAAAAAATGCCGATATTGGAATTTTTGAAATTCTCCCCACCTCTAGGATAAAACTTTTTCTAAAAGAATTCCAATATAATCAGCATGTACACATATGTCAAAAATTTTACTAAAATATGAACCTTTCTTCCAGTTAAAAGGAGGCAAAATCGAGGGTCATATTTGTGTAGAAATAACCCATAGGCATTCGATACAGATTGTGTACGTATGAGCCAAAAATAGTTTGTGTGAGATTTGGCTGCTTTTTGTAGCATTAGATATCCTGTTGTGAAGCCCGTAGAATCGGGAGGGTGGAGGTTGAAGCAGATTGAGATGGCAACTTCAATAGTCGGGGTAGTATGATAAAAGCACCGAGCCCATGCTGTGAGTTGGTTGATGTTAGGAAAGGCATCTAACCAGAAATAGGAGACCAAAGCAGACATTTGAGCGGAGTGCAGTCCTTGGATCCTGTCCAGTCCAAGCCAGAAAGGAACATGGATGTTAGGTGATGACGACAATGATGATGATGTTATTTACTCTGTTGATGATGACAATCAAGGCTATAAATGTATAGTGTGTGTGTGTATATGTTAATATTATATATATATATATTATATATATATATATATATATATATATATATTATATATATATATATATATTAAATATATAGAAATATATATAAATAATATAAATTATATATATATATATCTAATATATATATACTATATATATATATATATATAGTATATATTATATATATATTAATATATATATATAATATATATTATATATATATATATTATACTATATATTATATATGTATGTATGTATGTATGTATGTGTGTATGTATATGGCGCAGATTTAACTCACCCTTCCCACTTTTTTGTGAAATACGTAGAAAAGATTGAGATAGTGATTCTGAAAAAAGTCTTGTTTGTAAAATGACATTTATTCAAAAGAAAAAAAATAAACCTCACCCCCGATCTACGGTTTTCAACCAGGCTATCTACATGCTAGAAATAACAGCCATACCTCGAGCGAACTTTTTGGGGCACATAATTACAGCCTCTGTATCGATGCTTTGCATTTTACCCCATGGGGCAACGGAGTCACTTCGTTACTATCATCTATCTCTTGTAGTTCCTCTTCTTTTCATTTTCTCTTTCTTTCTTCCTTTCCGTTCTGTGGAAGTGCATGGCTCAGTGGTGAGATCGTCAGCTCACACTCTCGAGATAGTGAGATCGATTATGGAACGGATCTTGGCACAGTGCAGTCTTGGTTCCTGTCCAGCCATGCCAGAAAATAAAGGGATGTTAGATGATGATGACAATATGATGTTATTTACTTTGTTAATGATGACAATCAAGGAAATGATGAACATGATTATAAGCAATTTAGAATTGTTTTGTGTAATGATTATTGATGTATATATCTATATATAAATATATATATATATATATATGTATATATATATATATATATTTATATATATAGATAGCATTAAAGGACAACTTCTTAATAAGGAAAACTGTAACAAGAAATTATAGGTAGAAGCGGAAAGACCTCATAAGAGAAAAATTTCGAAAATAATTCTTTCTTTTCTTTCTTATTGAACATATTAATTATATATA
>NW_021831939.1:0-33983 GCF_006345805.1 Octopus sinensis | reverse complement strand
GAAAACCGCTTGATAAATTTCAATGTTTTTTGATTTATACTTAATTGTACAATTAGTTTTAACTTTAATATATTTTTATTTTTCGAAAATTCCTGGGGACCACTAAAAATTTTCTGGGGACCACTAGTGGTCCCCGGGGACCACGGTTGAGAACCGCTGCATTAGAGTATATCTCATTCAGCAAACAAACTCGGTTCTTTTGTTTTCTTGATTTCGTTTGGTTCTTTTTTTTCTTTCTCTTACTCTTTTAATTTATTAACGCGTTTTTATGTGAAAAATAAACAATTCTGTTATACTTTTCTAGTACTTTCAATTCTTGAGTATTTGCTAATTTCATAAACATTTAAAAATTGTTGATGTTATGACCAAAAATAAATCCTCAGTAAGAACTGTCCCCGTTCGTAATTTTATTGTTTATAAAAGATGGTAATTCCCCACATCATTTTCAACTTAAGTCCGGTCATACAAACCATTAATGGCATTTGCATCAGTAAACAATCTTAATCAATCACCACTTTGCTGCTGAAAGTGGTTAAGCTTTTCAGACGTTATTTGAAAATTTTTCAATTTCAAATAAACAGTTTCCATTTTGATTTGACTTCACAAATCTACATCCAGTAAGCTTCGCATTTAAGTCTCCAACGCGAATTGGATTTTCATTTTCTTCCATAAAATTTTTGATAATCAAATAGTTTTCAGCCTTTTGGAGTATAAAAGTCCAACGGTTATCCATCTATTATGAGTTTTTAAACCAATGGACGCTAATTCACATACATTTTGTTCAATTATTCTTGGATTCCGAATATGAATAGACTTTTTGTAAAATATTGATGTTTTTGTGCCAGCTAAGACAAGATAGTATCAGGATACCAAGGAATATTAATTGAGCTGTAACCGGGAATAGTGATACTTCCAGACTTCGTCATTTTCTTCTCGTTAATAAACCGTGCTGATAAGAGATGTCAGCTCTGCTGCCCGCTTTTAAAGAAGGTGACTAACCAGGATAACCCTGATTACATTTGATTTATTTAATGCTGCTTCCCTCTTTTAGGAAAGCCACCAAACCAAGTAAAAGTTCTGGTCACACTTTTAATAGACCTTTTGAACTGATTAAATCAGCTTGAAATCGATTTGTCATTGACTTAGCTTTTGAAGTTGACAAAGCCTGCGCAGCTGAGTAAGAGATATATAGTCATTTTTTCTGTCTGTATTCTAACTTCAGCTGTTTTCCTCACTTTTGGAACGTTCCATTCTGTCTATGGCTTCAGTGCTGCATTTTTATATCCGTTTGGTTGATTTGCTATTTTCGGAAGCTCCCTTTAACAGTTTCTGCACTAATATTTTCTCATTTTTTTAGCTTTAAAGCTTCTTTAGTTTTTTCATAGACCTGACAATTTGCCAAGTAGCTCGAAAAACCGAAGTTGACACATTCTTTCATTTTAGAGTCTTTGCAATCTGCTCCAGCATGTGTGGCCGAACAAAATACAGTCAAACCTGTATTGCCTGTTACAGTTTTTTAAAAATTTGAAAATTTTTAAAGAAACCTCTATTCCTCGCCAAATTCTAAATCTTGTCGCTATTTTTCATTATTAAAAAATTTTGTTTTGTTACAACTTGCCCAAGTGTATTAAACTCACGTTTAATAAAAAAGACGCATAATAGTCTACATCGATGACAAAAACATATTACAATGGAGCATATAGCCGCTGTTTTTTCTTCAATTTTGAGAAAAAAATTTCATGAAGATCGACCAATGATCTCAGGCTTGAGAAAAAAATACTTAATAGTAATTCTCTTTTCTCAGGCAAAAAACGTTTATTCAATCTAACATATTCAACTATTGACAAAAAAGTTGGACATGTATAAAACTCATTTTGTCGATTCACATAAAAAACTGAATTTAAATGAGGTATTTTGGATGGTAAAGCGTTACTCAACAAAGCATTCTAAATGCATTACATATGAAAATCAAGCGCAAGAAACAGATATAAGGATTGAGAATTACGATAAAATAATAATGACGTTTAATAAAATTGTATATCTGATAGAACAACCATACTTAATTGATTATAGTTTCACTATAATGGATGACAAGCGATTGAGCTTCTCCGGTATCAGAAGTTAGCATTTTAACGATAGACAGTCTCACTCCCCTTTTCTCAAAACGCTCGAGATGGAAAATGAGAAATATTATTCTAAGTTATCTGGAGGACTATAAAAAAGAGGTTTCTTCTCTCATACACCAGTGATTCTCAAGTGCGGCCCCTAGAATTTAATTGAGGGCCTTATGTTTTTTTAAATATTTAATTTTTTAATTTAATATTTTTAAATTTTATGAATGAAAATTGTCACGTTTTTTTATTTGTTGTTGTGATGTCGGATTCTAAACGTTGTCGAAAAATTTCCGAGGAAAATAGGATTTTTCAACATATCTGGGAAGAAAAATATTTCATTATTGAGGTCAATGGAAAGGCTCTTTGCCTAATATGAAGTTCTATTATTGTAACTCTAAAAACGTATACAATCGAACGGCTTATGAAAAATTCACTTGTGTTTCTCGGACGAAAAAACTAATACAAATGAAAGAAGATTATTTAAAGCGATCATTCACTTTCAAAAGTGGCACATATTCGTCTAATATTAACCTGGCATCATACAAAATTAGTTACCTATTGGCTAAAAATATGAAGCCTTATTCTGATGGCGAATTATATAAAACGGCAATCGAAATATTTGCATCGGAATGTTGTTCGCCCGCTGTTTTTGATATTGCACACAAGTTACCTCTAAGTAACGATACTGTTACTAGAAGAGTCAGTGATATATCAGATAATCTGATTAACGAACTTTCACAGTATGCAAATTGTTTCGTAATTTGTAGAATTTGTAAAGATTTTCAATATTATTCTTTTGCGAGTGATTGTTCCAAAGATATTTCAGATATCGAACAATTAGTAGTGTTTGTAAGGGGAGTAACATCTGACTTTTGAATATATGAAGAATTTTTTTCATTGTATTCACTTCACGGAGAAACTAAAGGAACACAGATTTTTTCTCTAATTGTGAAATTAATTGAAGATTATCAACTGGATCCAAGGAAATTAGTTTCAATTTCAACTGATGGAGCCCCTTATATGATTGGCAGTAAAACTGGTTTTCGTGGACTTATGGAGGTGTGATAATAACTGGACTCCAATATTATGGCATCATTGCATTATTCATCAGGAAAACCTAATTTCCAAAAATATTAAAATGGAAAATGTTTCTGAAGTAGTGATAAAAATTTTATTCGAAAATTCCAGAGAACTGATTACCGAATCTAGTCAATAATGCAAAGAAAAATTTAGCGATATTTGGATCAACATATGTTTGCGAATCAACATTTAGTAAACTTGTCCGAATTAAAATAAAGTTTCGCAGCAGATTGACTGATACTCATCTATGTGATTTGTTACGTATTTCAACTAGTAGAATTAAACTTAACTTTGGTTATTTAGTTAATAAATAATTGTTAAAAATTATTTGCGGCCCCTGAGTAAAGAAGCTTGAGAATCACTGTCATACACAAATCGATTGATAAATGAAAAGTAATTTGAACTATTTCGTGAAAAAAGCAATTTTGAGTTTTGATCCTACATTTTTTTCAATTATAAAAATGTTTGAAGGTTCCATGCATTCAATATGCACCAGGATTGACAAGTGAAGCCCTCATCAGTGCTATCACTGCGGAACCGGATGTCTTCATCGGCAACACAACAAAAAAAGAAGAGACAAGATAGAGCAGAAGAGACACATGAATTCGTTTCGATTAGTTAGTTCCTTGGTAACATGTTCTCTTTCTGTCTTGATCCTACTATAAAAAAAGTGTGGCCGGCCTAAACGAGATAGGCGACATGTCGTTTACATGTCGTTTACATTTTGCGGCAGGGTTATTTACGATTTTTCGAAATCCTGGATGACAATTGAAATTTTTAACAACTGGCTTTTAGAATCGGATTTCAAAATAGAAAAAAATTCGAAAAAAATTATTGATAATTGTCCTGCTTTTAAAATAGATGTTCAATTAAAGACCATCGAAGTTATTTTTTACCTGGTAATGCAACAACTGCACTTCAACAATTGGACTTTGAAAGCACTGTTCTTGTCTAAAAAGTTATCTGACATTCTAGAAGTAGAAAGTAAACATGCAAGCTGGTGCATGTTGGAAACAAATCAAACTTTAACGTTAGCTGAGAATTGATAAATTTAAAATTTCTTTTATTTCCATAGTTAATTTACTTGATCATATGGAAAAAGACGAGTTTCTTCAAATATAATTCAAGTAAAAAAGATAATTTTGCTGAAGATAATAATACAAAAGACGAAGGTGTAAATTTGACACAAGATGACGATGTTGATAAGCGAAAAATTGTTACCAAAAAATGTTATCAAGCTTTACAAAATACCATTATTATTTAACAGCAACTAAATTCAAAATGAGAAATTAACTAATTCATTGATTCTGGTCTCCTGAAATTTTTCTCTTCTCGGGAAAACTGTCCAACAACGTACTATCACTTTCCGAGCAATACTAATTTGTCCATTTGTTTCATCCGAGGGGCCTTTGCAAAATTGGTTTGTCATTTCAAACACCTAGCTGGTTGAAGTTAAGTATATTAATTTGAAAAATAAAATTTCAAGTTTTTTCTTGATTTTATTATAAGTCCGCCAGGGTAACCCGCAGCGTTCGCCTAATGTCAAATGCCAAAATGATTTTACCGAATTTCCGAGCAGAATCAAAGAAGGGACGAGGTACAGGGCACCAAATGTTTGATGGATTATGAAGAAAGCCTAAGAATCCCAAAAAAGTGTATACATATGCTTCATTGACTATCGGAAAGCTTTTGATTCCGTTATAAACGACAAGCTGTGGTTTGCTTCGAAAGAATTTGGATTCGATGCCTATTTGATAGTGCTTATCAAATCTCTTTATAAGAACCAAGAAGCTACTGTTAGAACAGTGTACGAAAACACCGACCCGTTCAAAATATGTAAAGGGGAAAGAAACGGTTGCTTATTATCTCCTGTCTTAGTCAACATTGATGCCGAAATGATCATGACTAAATTGGATACTGTATCGAATGTCGGGATGAAAATTGAAGGCATGAACATCAATAATTTTCACTATGCTGTTGATTCAACGCATACTGGCCGAAACAAAGGACCACCTCAGAGAGTTGATTCTGAAATTCAGAAAAGAGAGTGCCGTTTTGAAGTTCTTACCACTATCTATTCAATTTCACTTAGAATTTTTTAAAATATAAATTAATTATTTTAATTTTATTATTAAAATCTTAAATACTATTTTTTAATTTTAATAACGTGACTTTAATTTTGTTTTGTGATGTCTTTTTCCATGTATTCAACATTATATAAATTGCAGCAAAAAACGTGCAAATTTTTCAAAAGAAGAACCTAAAGAAAACATTGACGAAGATGAATTATCTTGTATGGACACTTGCATAGAAATTGTCACTAAATTAAAGGAGAAAATTGTCATAGATAAAAAAATAAGTAAAGTCAAACAGGCTGAATTAGTTTATAATCAAATTGTCGATTTATTTGAGAAAGGTTGAGAAACTAAAATTTTAACTGCAGATCAAAATTCGAAAAAAGATTCTCGTTTGAATTGGATGAGAAAAATTATTAAAGACGGTGCTTTTAAAGATAAAATTTCCGCCCACGTTATTTTGACTAAAGAATTGCCGCTTTTTCATTTGAAATCAATAAATGTGCTTTTTGAGTTTTCAAGCCGTCATTCTCGAAGAGAATCTGTGCATGCCTTGGAAGGTTTGGTTGAACTTTTTTCGAAATATTTACTTCCGAGAAAGAAATTAATCAGCATTGATCAAGTAACAGCATTTAAAAATAAATTTAATTAGGCTGTTAAATCATTTAAACATGAACTATCTGTAATTGATTTGACGTGCCTATGGTTTGAGGACCGCCTCATATTGTATCTGGCGAAATTATGTGACCTTCTCAAGACTAGTATGGAAGACAGTATACCCTCAATCAGGAAAAAATCCATTCAATTTACATTTCGTTTGGCCATTTGTCGCTCATTACAAAATCATGTTTTTATTTTCTTTAATTTTGCAAGAAACCCATCGAGTTGTTGGTTAATAAATTGGGGGATCAGAATAAGGATTTGGCATCGACTGCTCTCTTTTATATTCAATCATTGGTTCGGAGAATGCCTCATTGTAATCAAGTCATTGGAAAGCAGTTAGAAATGGTGTTGTTCCGCCCAAATGTTTCGAGTCGAACTCAGTAAATATTTTATTGAATTTATTAGATTTTATGCTATTTGTTGCTTGTCACAGTTTATCTTTACGTCTGACGATGCAGGATCTAGTCTGGCAGGGTTGTTGATTGGAATATACCTTTCTTACTTCAAAACTCTCATTCCAAATGACACTGTACATTCAAAGACAATGTCTGTACTCCTTGATGCAATATATCGAGCTATTCCTTATGCAGAGAGTAAGTTTATATTTGTTTATTATTGAGAACATTATTCACTGTTTGATGAAAATATTGACACTCTCTACTTGCTTTCTCACTCTCTTTCTTTCTCTGCTTCTATAAGAGTTCTTCAAATTCTTCATGTCATATCTACAATATCGATTGAGTGAACATTTGTGGTTTTATAATTTAGAGCTGTGACTGATCGCTTTTTTTCTGCGCTTTACACTCGTCTTGCTGATGTGCGTCTATTTGACTGTTCAAAGCCTGCAATGTTTCTTACTTTGCTATATAAGGCGTTGGCTGGTGACAAGGATATGAATAGGATTTTGGTTATTTTATTAATTTTAACAATATTTAGGCATTTATTAAACGTTTGCTTCAAGTTTGTCTTCAACATCACAATCCTGCCTTTGTGGCGGCATCTTTGATCATGATTTCTGAAATAACATCAAAGATACACGTGATTCTTTTCGAAACTACTGGCACTTCAGAGAATGAGGACCGTTTCAATCCCACAGAACGAAATCCACGTTTTTGTGGCGTTGATGCTTCTTTGGGCTTTCTCTGTGTTTGTAGAAATGAGTTGGAACTACTTTCTTCGCACGTTCACCCCACAATTTCATATTTTGCGACAACATTGACCGAAGTATTCCTTTTTTTATATTTAATAGCGGGAATCTATTTCCTATCAAGGACATCCATTACAAGATTTCAGTTCAATTAGATTTCTTGACCGTTTTGTTTTCAAAAAGCCTCGTCCAATGAGTTTTTTGTCAAATATTTTTGTAGAAGAGGAAGGTCGCGTTATAATGTCACAGAAGAAAATTCGTCATTGTGTAGGCATCCGTGCCTTACCTGTGAACAGTGTTCAGTTTATAAATAGTCATCAATCATCGATTCCTTTGGATGAACGATATTTACACCAGTGAAACAAAAATGATTATTTTTATAGTTTTTTTCGCATGATTGGAGTAGACTCGTCGGGAGGGTGTTCTTATTGTGTTAAAACGGATATTAAAACCGAAGCTGTGGAAGATAGTGATTTTGATATGCTCGTTGGAGAGCAGAAGGTCGAGGCAGATTCTTCCGATTTTTCATTGAGCGACGATTGCAGTGATTCATTAGAAAGTGATTTCCAGGACATGACCAAAACCGCTGAGGAAGTTTGCGATTTTTATTAATGTTTTAGTTTGACGAGATGTTAAACGCAGTGCCTAAAAAGGACAAGATTTTTAAGAAAAAAGATTACCGTAAACGCAAAGTGAAAGGCAGGGTGGGGAAATGATGTAAAAATCTTTTGATTACATTTTCTATACATTTAAATAAACCATATGTTTATTTTTGTTTTAGACAATTACAATGTTTGTGTAATTCTGGATTCGTCAATTTTAATGATGTAGCCATTTTTAGTTTTTGTTGAATTCAAATTTGAAGAATTTATTTACTAAGACAAAATCATTAATATCTGGCAACTGCTGATGAAATTGATTATTTGTGGATTACTTGCTTGGGAATTGCCATTCCATCTTATCCTCTGCTGCAATTAAATATTTATTAAAACTTTTTGATTTAAAACCAAATCCTGTAAAATTAATTTTTGATTAATAGTAATTATAATTTATGAATAATTTTTATTAAAACGTTTTAAAAAATAATAAAAGAAATTTCATAACAAGCAAACGTAGGTATATGCGTGTTTGCATGCTTTAATCGATCCCTTGATAATTATTTATTTTAAAACTTGAAATCATCTTATAGTTGTATGATACTTAATCATTTACATTCTCTGAATTCAGGAAGGTCCACCGATGATGTCAATAAAAATGATGAAATCATTCAATATATAAACTTTCAGTCTCGTCGTGCTATTCACAATGCCCTTGAGAGAAAGCGCAGAAAAAATATAAAAAATTGTTTTCAAGACTTGAAAGATATCATTCCCTCATCCAGAGAACGAGTAAAATTCTTAATCCGACTCAATCTAAGATTCCACGTGCCAAAATCCTTCAAAAAGCACGTGACTACATTTATTTTTTGAATGGAATGGTACTCAAGTTTGATTGCAAAATAGCAACCTTCAGAGAAAAACTTAAAGCTGAAAATTCTCTAAGTTGATTATTTTACTAAATTTCAGCCGAAATGCTAAAATCAGGAACTGTCGAGATAAATGCGGAACTCAAAGATGCTCGTTTGGAGGGAATCCGGAAAGTTTTTTGTCGTCAAAAAGTAGTTCCTGACCCTTCGTTGATTTGTAATGCCCCTACGTCTAATCCTGTCAATTCCGGGTCTTCTAATTCTTCGTCGAATTTTGTGTACTCTGGCAGTGATACGGAAGATTATTTGGTGGAGCATGACAGCAGTCGTGTTGATGAATTTGTGTTTGTTGACAAGAAACGTGGCCACAACCCGAAACACCCGAAACATTTTTAACATATACGTCATCTAATCCAAATAATGCCAAGTTAATTATTTTTCTGGATTTAAATGCTTTTTTGCTTATTTTCCTTCACGGTTTTGTTTAGATTTTGTGACTGAATCGATAGATTATTTTAGGCATGATTGCCATCAATCAAATTTGATGTTTGTTAAATGGCACGTGGCAAAACAATGTTTAGTTTAATCAAAGATCAGGTTGGTTATTCGGCTTCTGTTTTAAGATATTTTAGTATAACGGTCGTGTATTTTCTGGCTATCAAAAAAACTCAAAACGCATCAATACGTAAAATTTAGTTTATCTAAAATTTCAGTTTATTCTCAAAAATCTGATTTATTCCAAAAAGGTGAGTAATGTACAAAATAATGTCATTAATTCAATATCTATTTTATGTTTTTGTGGTTTCACACGCACAGTGAGCTCTCTCTCGTTAATGAATTTCGTTTATTAATTACGAATAACCGCATTTGTGCTAATTATTTTGCTGTTCTTTTTTTAATTTGATTTAAGATAATAATGGATATAATTGATTTTAATATGATTAATAATTATATTAGTGTCAAGTGGCTTTCCATTATGTTTTATGTGTGCGCAAACAATAAAAAGTGTGAGTTTCTTAATTTGTTCGAATAAAACTATTAAATGTGATAAACAAGAATTTTTTTGTTAAAAAACGCAAATGCAAACAAGCAAGTTATAAATTACCTAATATTCTCATGAGACGCTCGGCTAGCCTCGCGAATAGCAAAGCCAATAAAAATTTGTAAACAAAATTTTCACACCAACATTTTACTTTTCTGTAATAGATTACATTGTAGGTAACATTCCCATTTGTTTGTCAGTTATAAAGTAATTTTTTAACTTTTTTCTATTTAAAGGGTGTAATTTTTATTTTTTGCCTAAAATAATTAACTACAGTAAAACCTCTGGTGCTCGCCACCTCTGTTACTCGCCACCTCTATTGCTCGCCACATATTTTTCAAAAAATTAAAAATTTCTAGTAAATTTTGATAAATATTCTATTGCTCGCCATTTTCTAAATCTCGCCATTAATTTTTAAAAATATTTTTTTTGGTTAAACTATTTTTTATATAAAATATTTCAACCACGCTAAATTCAACATGCGTAAGTGCACAGGATTGTCTTTTAATGAAAAACGTCGCATTATTGCGTGCATGGAGGAGAACAAAAGTCTCACGATGGACCTTATAGCTTACATTTTTTCTTTTGTTTTGAAGAAAAAAATATCTCGAAGGGCTTTGAACGATTTAAGATTTGGAAAAGAGAAAATAATGTCTACTGATCCTATTTTCTCCAATAAGAAGAGATTATCTAACTCAACTTATTCTGTTATTGACACCGAAATATTAACTTAGATGTAATGCATTGAGCTTAGAGGGGGGTTTCTGGACGATAATTCAATTTTGTTGAAAGCAAAGAACATTGCAAATATTTATGGAATTAAAGAGTTTAAAGCCAGCGATGGATGGCTAAGTGAGTTCAAGATATGGAACAACCTAACATTGAGTACTTTACATGGAGAATCAGGATCTACTGCAGTTGATCAGAAGCAAGAAATTGATGCATTTACTTCTTTGATCTCTGCAAAGATTCAACAATATAATGCTGAAAACATTTATAACGCTGATGAAACTGGGATTTTTTACAAATCTATCCCTTCAAAAAGTGTTTGTCAGAAGGTTCGATATGGACATAAAATCCTTACTGTCATTCACCAAAAGCATGGATGACAAATAAAATTTTTAACAAATGGCTTTTTACATGGGATAGGCATCTAAAAAAACGAAAAATTCTTTTAGCTGTGGATCGATGCCCATCCCATAAACTTTACGCTGATTTAAAGTCAATTGAAGTTTACCTACCTTCGAAGACTACAACAATTCTACAACCAATGGATCAAGGAATCATTAGATCCTTCAAAGGACATTTTAATAAACTTAAATTTGAGTTTATGTTAGAAAAAGTTGAAAATGGAGAAAATCCACTGGAAGCTCATAAAAAATTAACCTTAAAAAGAAAATCATAAAAAATTAACCTTAAAAGACGGTCTTCTTTTGACATATTTTGCCTGGAAAAAGTAAAGACCAAAACAATTACAAATTTTTCGGACATTCAAAATGGATCGAATGTGAAAATCAACTCGAAAGACCAACTGTTGAAATTGATAATTATGATCAAATGGTAAATATCTTGAAAATCTTGGATTCGGTGGATAAAGATGATTTTATTAATCATGAATATGATCGGAAAGTATCGAAAATCGAGATGTTTTCAAAATTTCAAAGTCAAAAAATTTATTGATTATTTCCATTGCTCGCCAAATTCTATTCCTCGCCATTTTTTCTTCGGTCCCGAAAATGGCGAGCACCAGAGGTTTTACTGTATGTGATTTCTCTACTTTTCATGGCATGTGTGTTTTATCGGCGTAGAAGTGAATTGCTTTCTGTTATATATAAGAAAAAGATTGTTTTTCTTAGTTAGTTTTAGAGAAGAGAAATTTTGAATCACTTCTCGGGAAATGCTAAAGATGGTCGAGGTAGAAAAAAATTTATTGTGCCAAAGAAAACCCTAAAGTAAAGATCAGATTCGTGATGGTTAACAAAAGATTGCAGTTAAAAAGCTAAGGAATGATTCAAACCGAAAGGAATAAATTAATACAGCAATCAATTTTAAATAGTTTAAGTTTTTATAAAAACAAAATATGAACTAAGTGGTTGTTGTTTCGGATCCTTTTTAAGCAAGACTCATTTATCAGCATCATCACTTTTTCATTATAAGGTGCCTAAAAACGTTTATTGTAATTCAAAATATAATCTTATTAAGTCATGAACACTAGACTCCGTTAAATTTGCAAATTTTAAAAAAAATTTCCAATTTTAGTGAAAATTTGAAAATGACAACAGCAAAACTATGTTTTACCATGCCCGGTTGTGATTCGACTGAATGATATACAAGAAAACTATCAAAAAATGCAAATACAATCGGACCTCGTTATGAGCCAGACCTCGGGTATGATCCATACTCGCTTTATGATACAAACTCTATTTTTGAGCCACGTTTTTTGAAACTGCTTTTTTCCTAAGGGGTTTGTAAAAATCAATTAAAAATAGACCTCGTTATGAGCCATCTAAAAATTGCTATAAACTTAATATTTTGTAATATATTATTTTTATTTTATATATTTTATCGTTTATTTTAAAGAATTTTTTTCTTGTCACGTTGTTATCTTTGTTGAAGTATTTTCCACTGTTCTATGTTTTCTAGATGCTTAAAATGAAAATTGATCACGAAAAAAACTCGAAATAGCCCAATATTAAACGGAACCACCTTTCAGAGCGCAGAATAGCGGAAATTTTCAAAGTTAGCAGGGCTACAATTTCACGTATAAAAAAGATTTTCCTTTTCTTGATAATGGAACTATTTATTCTGATTTATCCGAGCAAACTAGTGATTCTGAAAAGCTTAAAAATCTCGATCTTAAAGTTTTGGAAATTTTTCACAAATTGAGACTTAAAAAATGCCCTTAATTGGACCGACCATTAAGAAAATTGGGTCGATGGTCGCTTCAAAATTATCATTGAATAATTTCAAATTGTCTAATGGTGCTTCAAAGATTCAAGAAACTACATAATTTACAGTACAAAACATTGTGTGGTGAAAAGGGTTCCGCAGATACATCCATGCTCCTTCATTTTTTCCAAGAATTAGATACAAAAGTTGTTTATTATGGTAAAGAAAATGTATTTAATTGCGACGAAACTGCACTTTATTTCAAAAATACACCAACTAAGTCATTTGTACAATGTGGTGAAAATTTGTTTGGTTTTAAGCAGTACAAGGAAAGGGTTAGTTTGCTTCTATGCTGCAGTTATCTTGGAGAGAAACTGAAGCCTTTAATTATCTGCAAATATCGAAACCCTCGGTGCTTAAAACAATTCAATCCTGATGTTTTTAACGTCATGTACTCTTTTTCTAAAAATTCGTGGATGACAACTGAAATTTTTAAAAGCTGGGTTTTTTAATTAAATACCAGAATGCTTTCTGAAAACCGAAAAATATTCATGTTGTTGGATAATGCTAGTTCTCATAGACTATCCGATTATTCAAACATTGAATTTTTATATTTACCTAAAACACTACATCGTTAGTTCAGCCATTTGATATGGGCATAATTAAAGCACTGAAGACAAATTACAGTAATTTACTTATCGAATTCGTATGCATTTGTGAAAATAGAAGCAATTTTTTGGAAGCAATCAAAAGTCTCAATTTACGGAATGTGATGCAACTAATTTCTGAAGCCTGGGCCAATGTAACTTCAAATCAAATTCAAAATTGTTGGAAAAAAATTTTTGAGTGTAGATGGGAGGAAACAATAAATATCAAGTCGAAGATTCATACGGACGTGACAGAAATGGTGAACGAAGTCTTTGTCGAAGAATTGCTTGAAAGCAAAATAAATTTTTATAATGGGCCTAAATCAACAGAAATCATAGATCCACTGACTCTTATTAATAATATGGAGGAAAATATATGCAAACTTTCTCCAGAATTATCAAATGATTTCTACGCCCTAAGGAAAAAAATAATGATTAATTTACGGGATAAAAATCGTTTTGGAAAAAAGATTACGCATTATTTCCAAAAAGTATAACTTATGAACTGTTTCTATCTGTTTCTTGTGAACTATTTTTTACTTAAAGTACTGTTAATTAGGATTATTAGCGAACCTCGGTTTATGATACAACCTCGGTTTATGAGCCATCAAGTGGTTCAAACCGAGGTCCGACTGTATTGCGTTATAAGGACGACAACAACTTATTATCATGCCAAATAATTGTCAATAAATTTTCCTTCTTGTTTAAATTGAACATTTGCGGGAAAACAGTTAATTTTAGTGAGTGTTGAGTCAATTATGGAACAATTCAAAACTAAAAATTTATCTACAAAAACAATCAAAAAGTTAAAGTTCCCGCAACTTGATAAAAACTTGTTGATCGGATATTTTCGATTTAATCAAAATGTATAGCAAAACCTCTAAGACTTGCTATATTATGAAACCGACCCAATTTTTACGAGATATAGAATTCGACGAGCAATTGAGGTTTTGCATTTTTGGTTGTTTAACAAAAATTGAAAAGTATATACGTATAATAAATCATCGCAAATTTCCCCGATTCAAGCGAGGGAGATCCTTCTGAAAGGTTCGATCCTGCCCACATGAACGGCCTGAGACGATGATGTCACAAAAATTAAAATAAACACGTTTAAAATATATTTGAATGCAATTTAATCCCAGAGTTTTTTCTATTTGCTCGTTTTATATTGTAGATTTTAACTATAATTAATATTTGTACTCTCTTCATCCTTTTGACTATACCAGTTCAGTTCAATTTTGACATTTTTATATCGATTTTGACAATGCGGTGTTCAATTTTGACACTCTTTTCATCAAATTTGACAATGGAACATTTAATTTTGATATTTTTTATATCAATTTTGACAAAATTGGCCCTTTTTGCACCCTTCGTTGTCTTTCAATCCTGCGAGCCAGCCCATTTCTAACCCATTTTTCGACCCAGGGTGAGAACCGTTGTGATAGATGAAGAAATAACACTATTATTAGACGAGAACAAGATACTCATTAATGAAGGAATTTGGAAGAGGACTTAATTCAATTTTTATTTTTACTTACAAATAAATAACAATAATCAATGAAAAGATAGAATTATGTTTATGGTGGATATGTAGCTTGGCGGATTGCCAAACTGTTTCCCCGGATAATGGCAATCGAGAGCCGTTGCATTAGCCAGTTCGCCTCCCGAGGATCATGGGTGCGCATTGAGATTTTGGCTCCGAGCTTGCGAAGGAACTTTTCAGTTTTTGGACCGAGAGCACCCGACGTCTCAGCCGCGATCGGCACCACGGAAAACTTCTCCGAGAGGGCAGAATATTTTAAAAGCTTTAAATCTTCAGCCTTCTTAGCTGCAGATTTGGCCTCCAGGGCACAAATTCTACGCTCCTTTTCTGAATTTTCCTTGGACACAAATGTTGCTCATTTCAGCGAAGTCTGGAGAGAACAAGGCCTTGACTTTCCGGAAGATCGAATGTCTCAACGAGCCTGGGATCGAATTAGATGCAAGCAAACTTTCAATCTGCTGCTCGAGTCGTCCAACCAGCACCGCCGCGCTTGCCTTCTGTCGGCAGCATACCCGGCTAGCGGAGCTTGGCTTTGTGCATTCCCGAATGCCCCATCTGGCACTCTCCTTGACGATGAAGCGGTAAGGATGGGAGTCTCTCTGCGACTCGGACTAAGGCAATGTGTCCCGCACACGTGCCGCTGTGGCTGCACTGTTGACCCTTTCGGTCTGCACCCTTTATCGTGCAAGAGGAGTGCCGGACGTTTTCCGAGGCACTCTGCTATGAACGACATCATACGGAGGGCCCTCGACTCGGCGGGATTTCCTTCGGTCCTCGAGCCACCGGGCCTTGACCGCGGCGACGGGAAACGTCCTGACGGGATGACCCTTTTCCCCTTCGAAGGCGGAAAAGGCCTCGTTTGGGACGCAACCTGCTGCGACACCTTTTCTGCTTCTCACTTAACTTCATGTGCCCTGGAGGCCAAATCTGCAGCTAAGAAGGCTGAAGACTTAATTCAATTGTCCATAAAAGTGAATGCATTTTATACCAATTTTTGACTGATCTTGAAAGAAAGTCTACAATGTGTCTCAGAAAGTCTGGAATCTTGCGGGTCTTGAAAATAAAGAAAACACATATGGCCACTATCGCAAGATTTCTTACCTTCAAATACAATATTGAAGATCCTTCAGAATTGAATATAAACATAATCAAGGAGAATCAACAAAAGAATCCAATGAAGATTATTAAATCGAAGATGTTGCATTCCGTACTTTTCAAATGTTGTGAGGATCAGAATGTTGACATCAATATGTCTACGGAATGGCTAGTGAATGGAAACAACAGTCCGAGATCAGAAGCAATGTATTGTATTATTCAGGATCGAAATATATTTTTCAACGATAACGGAGGAATGTGCAATCATTGTAATCAAGCTAAAAATCTGTTGATCACATGGCTACAAGATGTAGCAGAATGCTGAACAGTGATTATACCAGAAGACATAATGAAGTTATAAGATGCATCCATTTGCATCTCTGCCGCCAATATGAAATCAGGAAAACCAAAAGGTTAAAGTCACACACAGTCCAGTCGGTTAGCTCAAATCATAAAATGGAGATAAGAGTGGACACCACCTTGCAGACAGATGTTCATGTAAAAAACAATAGACCAGATATCTTTGTCCTTGATAAAACGAAAAACGAAATCACTCTAATAGAAGTCGGAATTACTTCTCACGCCATGTTAAAGCAAGTGGAAGTAGAAAAACTACATAAATATGATCTTCTTGCTGGAGAATTATCTCAAATCCACGGTGCGAAGGTAACGATAATCCCCATTGTCCTCACATGGGACGGAATAGTTTCTAAATTCTATAAGTCTTATATGGAAAGACTGAAGTTGGATGCTTCCACTAGATCGTATATACAATCGCTGACGATTAAAAAGACATTGGAGCATGCTTTTTGAACATAAACATGGAGTGGAAATTGAAAAACATGAGGAACAAGTTTCGAGGGCCACCAACCACCTCCTAAAATTGGCTAGAGAAACAACAGATCCACCAGATTTGCTGGAAGATGTGTCTCATGTGTCATATGAAGTGTTAAAGGATGAGAATACGCAGATCCAGTGCAACGGTTCAAAAAGGAGGAGAATTATACAGATTAGTTAGTTATTAGTAACTAAAAACGTTAATTTATAATAAATTTATTATCACTAATTTTATGGAATTTCTATCCTAATTATTCATATCGCCCGAATCACACATATATTTATTAAAAAATATATTGTCGTTGCAAAATGAATCTACTGCTTAATTTATTTATTATTACTTCATGTTTAAGTGACTCGGGTTTAATGTACTATCAATATTTAGACACCTTTCAACAAAAAACCGACCACCATAAACTTAAAATAAAGAAAAAATGTAAATATTTATGACTTTAGTTCAAGTTGTGAATGATCTCTCAAAAACATTCAGAAAAAAGAATAAAAATAAGCAGTCTTTTCTAAATTTGATTTTAAAGTGATTTCAGCTCAGTTACATATATAAAAATGACAACCGAAATTAATAGCATTATAAATTATACTGGAAGTTCAAGTTTATTAACAAGCAACAAATTAAAAAGTTAGTAGAATTATAAACCGTTTTCAATAGGAAGAAATAAATATTCAATTAAAAATTCAAGTTTCCCAATAAATATTCATAATTGTAAATTTCCCAATAAATTATTGACTAAAATTTAGCCAAGCGGCCTAAATCAGACGGTATAAACAAACTAAACAAAAGTATATTTTATATTTAATACGCTAGGAAAAAAGGATAAAAAAGTTTTATAGAATTTTTTATATAGGAAATTGTCAAGATTAATGAGCTTATCTCAGAAATTATGACGGTGTCAAGGAATAAATCAAAGTTGGATATTACAGCTTAAATCCGATTAGAATAAGATCCATTTTGGAAAAACCAACTGTTCAACCATTAAACCGAAGTTTGATTATCCAAGATGTAATAATTGTCGACAAAAATATCCATGCCGATAAATTCACAGAAACAATATACGACAAAACCAATTCTTCAAATAATGTCAAAATATTTCTAAATTTTGATAAATCAAATTCTAAAAATAGTTTGCAATAAAAAACACAATTTAGTTCGTATCATAAAATGGAAAAATGACGATATCTTCCCCATCAGAAAAAAACAAACTTTACACTCTGATATCATCTCCATTTCATCGACAATTTTTATCAAAAAAATAAGTATAAGTTTCCCAATCGTCACAAATCATTCCAGTTATCACTTTGAAAATATTTAGTTTTTCAAAATGAATGTGCTTTTTACAACGCGAATGATACAAGTTGGGATACAATTGGCGGAAAGACGATTATTTTCGAAATGGAAAAAAAAATTTTGTGCAGTTTTAACCATCTGTCAAGTTTCGCAGTTATATTTGTATTTGAAAATACCATTAATAATAATATACATAGAACCCGGAAAAGTATAAAATTAACGGAAAGAAAATATCATTAATCTCACAAATTACATTAATTGGACTGATATCCTCCATCATTTCAATTATTATCTCGATTATAATTTTTTTCTAGAATATCAGTAAAATATTCAATATATTTTTAGAATTCTTCTAAAATCAAAATTTCAATTAATTTTATTAAACTTAGAAATTTCAATTTTAATCGTGGACCTTGATTTTATAGTAGGAATGTATTTTATTCACACCAAAACCCAAAATCAATGTACAGTTTTTGGTGTTGTATTACATTATGGATTGTTGTCACAGTTTATGTGGATGTTAACTGAAACTTATTTTCACTTTCTTAAAGTGATTCTCGGAGAATCTGTGCATGCCTTGGAAGGTTTGGTTGAACTTTTTTCAAAATATTTACTTCCGAGAAAGAAATTAATCAGCATTGATCAAGTAACAGTATTTAAAAATAAATTTAATTAGGCTGTTAAATCATTTAAACATGAACTATCTGTAATTGATTTGACGTGTTTATGGTTTGAGGACCGCCTCATATTGTATCTGACCAAATTATGTGACCTTCTCAAGACTAGTATGGAAGACAGTATACCCTCAATCAGGAAAAAATCCATTCAATTTACATTTCGTTTGGCCATTTGTCGCTCATTACAAAATCATGTTTTTATTTTCTTTAATTTTGCAAGAAACCCATCGAGTTGTTGGTTAATAAATTGGGGGATCAGAATAAGGATTTGGCATCGACTGCTCTCTTTTATATTCAATCATTGGTTCGGAGAATGCCTCATTGTAATCAAGTAATTGGAAAGCAGTTAGAAATGGTGCTGTTCCGCCCAAATGTTTCGAGTCGAACTCAGTAAATATTTTATTGAATTTATTAGATTTTATGCTATTTGTTGCTTGTCTCAGTTTATCTTTACGTCTGACGATGCAGGATCTAGTCTGGCAGGGTTGTTGATTGGAATATACCTTTCTTACTTCAAAACTCTCATTCCAAATGACACTGTACATTCAAAGACAATGTCTGTACTCCTTGATGCAATATATCGAGCTATTCCTTATGCAGAGAGTAAGTTTATATTTGTTTATTATTGAGAACATTATTCACTGTTTGATGAAAATATTGACACTCTCTACTTGCTTTCTCACTCTCTTTCTTTCTCTGCTTCTATAAGAGTTCTTCAAATTCTTCATGTCATATCTACAATATCGATTGAGTGAACATTTGTGGTTTTATAATTTAGAGCTGTGACTGATCGCTTTTTTTCTGCGCTTTACACTCGTCTTGCTGATGTGCGTCTATTTGACTGTTCAAAGCCTGCAATGTTTCTTACTTTGCTATATAAGGCGTTGGCTGGTGACAAGGATATGAATAGGATTTTGGTTATTTTATTAATTTTAACAATATTTAGGCATTTATTAAACGTTTGCTTCAAGTTTGTCTTCAACATCACAATCCTGCCTTTGTGGCAGCATCTTTGATCATGATTTCTGAAATAACATCAAAGATACACGTGATTCTTTTCGAAACTACTGGCACTTCAGAGAATGAGGACCGTTTCAATCCCACAGAACGAAATCCACGTTTTTGTGGCGTTGATGCTTCTTTGGGCTTTCTCTGTGTTTGTAGAAATGAGTTGGAACTACTTTCTTCGCACGTTCACCCCACAATTTCATATTTTGCGACAACATTGACCGAAGTATTCCTTTTTTTTATATTTAATAGCGGGAATCTATTTCCTATCAAGGACATCCATTACAAGATTTCAGTTCAATTAGATTTCTTGACCGTTTTGTTTTCAAAAAGCCTCGTCCAATGAGTTTTTTGTCAAATATTTTTGTAGAAGAGGAAGGTCGCGTTATAATGTCACAGAAGAAAATTCGTCATTGTGTAGGCATCCGTGCCTTACCTGTGAACAGTGTTCAGTTTATAAATAGTCATCAATCATCGATTCCTTTGGATGAACGATATTTACACCAGTGAAACAAAAATGATTATTTTTATAGTTTTTTTCGCATGATTGGAGTAGACTCGTCGGGAGGGTGTTCTTATTGTGTTAAAACGGATATTAAAACCGAAGCTGTGGAAGATAGTGATTTTGATATGCTCGTTGGAGAGCAGAAGGTCGAGGCGGATTCTTCCGATTTTTCATTGAGCGACGATTGCAGTGATTCATTAGAAAGTGATTTCCAGGACATGACCAAAACCGCTGAGGAAGTTTGCGATTTTTATTAATGTTTTAGTTTGACGAGATGTTAAACGCAGTGCCCAAAAAGGACAAGATTTTGAAGAAAAAAGATTACCGTAAACGCAAAGTGAAAGGCAGGGTGGGAAAATGATGTAAAAATTTTTTGATTACATTTTCTATACATTTAAATAAACCATATGTTTATTTTTGTTTTAGACAATTACAATGTTTGTGTAATTCTGGATTCGTCAATTTTAATGATGTAGCCATTTTTAGTTTTTGTTGAATTCAAATTTAAAGAATTTATTTACTAAGACAAAATCATTAATATCTGGCAACTGCTGATGAAATTGATTATTTGTGGATTACTTGCTTGGGAATTGCCATTCCATCTTATCCTCTGCTGCAATTAAATATTTATTAAAACTTTTTGATTTAAAACCAAATCCTGTAAAATTAATTTTTGATTAATAGTAATTATAATTTATGAATAATTTTTATTAAAACGTTTTAAAAAATAATAAAAGAAATTTCATAACAAGCAAACGTAGGTATATGCGTGTTTGCATGCTTTAATCGATCCTTGATAATTATTTACTTTAAAACTTGAAATCATCTTATAGTTGTATGATACTCAATCATTTACATTCTCTGAATTCAGGAAGGTCCACCGATGATGTCAATAAAAATGATGAAATCATTCAATATATAAACTTTCAGTCTCGTCGTGCTATTCACAATGCCCTTGAGAGAAAGCGCAGAAAAAATATAAAAATTGTTTTCAAGACTTGAAAGATATCATTCCCTCATCCAGAGAACGAGTAAAATTCTTAATCCGACTCAATCTAAGATTCCACGTGCCAAAATCCTTCAAAAAGCACGTGACTACATTTATTTTTTGAATGGAATGGTACTCAAGTTTGATTGCAAAATAGCAACCTTCAGAGAAAAACTTAAAGCTGAAAATTCTCTAAGTTGATTATTTTACTAAATTTCAGCCGAAATGCTAAAATCAGGAACTGTCGAGATAAATGCGGAACTCAAAGATGCTCGTTTGGAGGGAATCCGGAAAGTTTTTTGTCGTCAAAAAGTAGTTCCTGACCCTTCGTTGATTTGTAATGCCCCTACGTCTAATCCTGTCAATTCCGGGTCTTCTAATTCTTCGTCGAATTTTGTGTACTCTGGCAGTGATACGGAAGATTATTTGGTGGAGCATGACAGCAGTCGTGTTGATGAATTTGTGTTTGTTGACAAGAAACGTGGCCACAACCCGAAACACCAGAAACATCTTTAACATATACGTCATCTAATCCAAATAATGCCAAGTTAATTATTTTTCTGGATTTAAATGCTTTTTTGCTTATTTTCTTTCACGGTTTTGTTTAGATTTTGTGACTGAATCGATAGATTATTTTAGGCATGATTGCCATCAATCAAATTTGATGTTTGTTAAATGGCACGTGACAAACAATGTTTAGTTTAATCAAAGATCAGGTTGGTTATTCGGCTTCTGTTTTAAGATATTTTAGTATAACGGTCGTGTATTTTCTGGCTATCAAAAAAACTCAAAACGCATCAATACGTAAAAATTTAGTTTATCTAAAATTTCAGTTTATTCTCAAAAATCTGATTTATGCCAAAAAGGTGAGTAATCTACAAAAATAATGTCATTAATTCAATATCTATTTTATGTTTTTGTGGTTTCACACGCACAGTGAGCTCTCTCTCGTTAATGAATTTCGTTTATTAATTACGAATAACCGCATTTGTGCTAATTATTTTGCTGTTCTTTTTTTAATTTGATTTAAGATAATAATGGATATAATTGATTTATAATATGATTAATAATTATATTAGTGTCAAGTGGCTTTCCATTATGTTTTATGTGTGCGAAAACAATAAAAAGTGTGAGTTTCTTAATTTGTTCGAATAAAACTATTAAATGTGATAAACAAGAATTTTTTTTAAAACACGCAAATGCAAACAAGCAAGTTATAAATTACCTAATAGTCTCATGAGACGCTCGGCTAGCCTCGCGAATAGCAAAGCCAATAAAAATTTGTAAACAAAATTTTCACATCAACATTTTACTTTTCTGTAATAGATTACATTGTAGGTAACATTCCCATTTGTTTGTCAGTTATAAAGTAATTTTTTAACTTTTTTCTATTTAAGGGGTGTAATTTTTATTTTTTGCCTAAAATCTAAAGTGAAGATCAGATTCGTGATGGTTAACAAAAGATTGCAGTTAAAAAGCTAAGGAATGATTCAAACCGAAAGGAATAAATTAATACAGCAATCAATTTTAAATAGTTTAAGTTTTTATAAAAACAAAATATGAACTAAGTGGTTGTTGTTTCGGATCCTTTTTAAGCAAGACTCATTTATCAGCACCATCACTTTTTCATTATAAGGTGCCTAAAAACGTTTATTGTAATTCAAAATATAATCTTATTAAGTCATGAACACTAGACTCCGTTAAATTTGCAAATTTTAAAAAAATTTCCAATTTTAGTGAAAATTTGAAAATGACAACAGTAAAACTATGTTTTACCATGCCCGGTTGTGATTGACTGAATGATATACAAGAAAACTATCAAAAAATGCAAATATTGCGTTATAAGGACGACAACAACTTATTATCATGCCAAATAATTGTCAATAAATTTTCCTTCTTGTTTAAATTGAACATTTGCGGAAAAACAGCTAATTTTAGTGAGTGTTGAGTCAATTATGGAACAATTCAAAACTAAAAATTTATCTACAAAAACAATCAAAAAGTTAAAGTTCCCGAAACTTGATAAAAACTTGTTGATCGGATATTTTCGATTAATCAAAATGTATAGTAAAACCTCTAAGACTTGCTATATTATGAAACCGACCCAATTTTTACGAGATATAGAATTCGACGAGCAATTGAGGTTTTGCATTTTTGGTTGTTTAACAAAAATTGAAAAGTATGTACATATAATAAATCATCGCAAATTTCCCATTTTTGGTATATAAAAATTTTACGACCAATTAAAAAAAATCAATACATACAAAAATTAAAATTTTTATTTATTTATTTAAAGACCAAACACGGGTAAGCCAGTTAATTATTATTATCCTCGTGATCCCCGATTCAAGCGAGGGAGATCCTTCTGAAAGGTTCGATCCTGCCTACATGAACGGCCTGAGACGATGATGTCACAAAAATTAAAATAAACACGTTTAAAATATATTTGAATGCAATTTAATCCCATAGTTCTTTCTATTTGCTCGTTTTATATTGTAGATTTTAACTAAGAATTAATATTTGTATTTCTCATCCTTTTGACTATACCAGTTCAGTTCAATTTTGACATTTCTATATCGATTTTGACAATGCGGTGTTCAATTTTGACACTCTTTTCATCAAATTGACAATGGAACATTTAATTTTGATATTTTATATCAATTTTGACAAAATGGCCGTTTTTGCATCCTTCGTTGTCTCTCAATCCTGCGAGCCAGCCCATTTCTAACCCATTTTTCGACCCAGGGTGAGAACCGTTGTGATAAATGAAGAAATAACACTATTATTAGACGAAAACAAGATACTCATTAATGAAGAAATTTGGAAGAGGACTTAATTCAATTGTCCATAAAAGTGAATGCATGTTATACCAATTTTTGACTGATCTTGAAAGAAAGTCTACAATGTGTCTCAGAAAGTCTGGAATCTTGCGGGTCTTGAAAATAAAGAAAACACATCTGGCCACTATCGCAAGATTTCTTACCTTCAAATACAATATTGAAGATCCTTCAGAATTGAATATAAACATAATCAAGGAGAATCAACAAAAAATCTAATGAAGATTATTAAATCGAAGATGTTGCATTCCGTGCTTTTCAAATGTTGTGAGGATCAGAATGTCGACATCAATATGTCTACGGAATGGCTAGTGAATGGAAACAACAGTCCGATATCAGAAGCAGTGTATTGTATTATTCAGGATCAAAATATATTTTTCAACGATAACGGAGAAATGTGCAATCATTGTAATCAAGCTAAAAAATCTGTTGATCACATGGCTACAAGATGTAGCAAAATGCTGAACAGTGATTATACCAGAAGACATAATGAAGTTATAAGATGCATCTATTTGCATCTCTGCCGCCAATATGGAATCAAGAAAACCAAAAGGTTAAAGTCACACACAGTCCAGTCGGTTAGCTCAAATCATAAAGTAGAGATAAGAGTGGACACCACCTTGCAGACAGATGTTCATGTAAAAAACAATAGACCAGATATCTTTGTCCTTGATAAAACGAAAAACGAAATCACTCTAATTGAAGTCGGAATTACTTCCCACGCCATGTTAAAGCAAGTGGAAGTAGAAAAACTACATAAATATGATCTTCTTGCTGGAGAATTATCTCAAATCCACGGTGCGAAGGTAACGATAATCCCATTGTCCTCACATGGGACGGGATAGTTTCTAAATTCTATAAGTCTTATATGGAAAGACTGAAGTTGGATGCTTCCACTAGATCGTATATACAATCGCTGACGATTAAAAAGACATTGGAGACCATGCTTGTTGAACATAAACATGGAGTGGAAATTGAAAAACATGAGGAACAAGTTTCGAGGGCCACCAACCACCTCCTAAAATTGGCTAGAGAAACAACAGATCCACCAGATTTGCCGGAAGATGTGTCTCATGTGTCATATGAAGTGTTAAAGGATGAGAATACGCAGATCCAGTGCAACGGTTCAAAAAGGAGGAGAATTATACAGATTAGTTAGTTATTAGTAACTAAAAACGTTAATTTATAATAAATTTATTATCACTAATTTTATGGAATTTCTATCCTAATTATTCATATCGCCCGAATCACACATATATTTATTAAAAAATATATTGTCGTTGCAAAATGAATCTACTGCTTAATTTATTTATTATTACTTCATGTTTAAGTGACTCGGGTTTAATGTACTATCAATATTTAGACACCTTTCAACAAAAAACCGACCACCATAAACTTAAAATAAAGAAAAAATGTAAATATTTATGACTTTAGTTCAAGTTGTGAATGATCTCTCAAAAACATTCAGAAAAAAGAATAAAAATAAACAGTCTGTTTCTAAATTTGATTTTAAAGTGATTTCAGCTCAGTTACATATATAAAAATGACAACCGAAATTAATAGCATTATAAATTATACTGGAAGTTCAAATTTATTAACAAGCAACAAATTAAAAAGTTAGTAGAATTATAAACCGTTTTCATGGAAATAATAAATATTCAATTAAAAATTCAAGTTTCCCAATAAATTTCATAATTGTAAATTTCCCAATAAATTATTGACTAAAATTTAGCCAAGCGGCCTAAATCAGACGGTATAAACAAACTAAACAAAAGTATATTTTATATTTAACACGCCAGGAAAAAAGGATAAAAAAGTTTTATAGAATTTTTTATATAGGAAATTGTCAAGATTAATGAGCTTATTTCAGAAATTATGACGGTGTCAAGGAATAAATCAAAGTTGGATATTACAGCTTAAATCCGATTAGAATAAGATCCATTTTGAAAAACCAACTGTTCAACCATTAAACCGAAGTTTGATTATCCAAGATGTAATAATTGTCGACAAAAATATCCATGCCGATAAATTCACAGAAACAATATACGACAAAACCAATTCTTCAAATAATGTCAAAATATTTCTAAATTTTGATAAATCAAATTCTAAAAATAGTTTGCAATAAAAAACACAATTTAGTTCGTATCATAAAATGGAAAAATGACGATATCTTCCCCATCAGAAAAAAACAAACTTTACACTCTGATATCATCTCCATTTCATCGACAATTTTTATCAAAAATATAAGTATAAGTTTCCCAATCGTCACAAATCATTCCAGTTATCACTTTGAAAATATTTAGTTTTTCAAAATGAGTGTGCTTTTTACAACGCGAATGATACAAGTTGGGATACAATTGGCGGAAAGACGATTATTTTCGAAATGGAAAAAAAAATTTTGTGCAGTTTTAACCATCTGTCAAGTTTCGCAGTTATATTTGTATTTTAAAATACCATTAATAATAATATACATAGAACCCGGAAAAGTATAAAATTGACGGAAACAAAATATCATTAATCTCACAAATTACATTAATTGGACTGATATCCTCCATCATTTCAATTATTATCTCGATTATAATATTTTTCCTAGAATATCAGTAAAATATTCAATATATTTTTAGAATTCTTCTAAAATCAAAATTTCAATTAATTTTATTAAACTTAGAAATTTCAATTTTAATCGTGGACCTTGATTTTATAGTAGGAATGTATTTTGTTCACACCAAAACCCAAAATCAATGTACAGTTTTTGGTGCTGTATTACATTATGGATTGTTGTCACAGTTTATGTGGATGTTAACTGAAACTTATTTTCACTTTCTTAAATTTGTTAAAATTGTGAAACGCGAAACTTCTAATTTGATTCTCAAATCTTTTATCTGCAATTGGGGTTTTATTTAATTTTTATTTCAGGAGTACCTTTATTTATTGTCTTGACGGTTTTTCTAGCAAATCGAAACTCATATAACCCAAATGAGAGGTATTTTTAGCAAAAAGTTTATTTTTAAGTTGTTTTTTGACTGGGTTGGCATTTTACTTGAGTCTTTTTATTCCTTCAGCAGCAATTTTGCTGATAAACATGGTTCTGTTTATTATTTTGTTCTACAAACTTAAAATTGAAGAAAATGCAAGTTCTAAAATGAATTGTTTAAAGAATATTGTTTTGTTTTCTGCATTTTTCTTATCAGGTAGTAAAGATGAAATTCATTATTGACAGGATTGTGTTGGATTTTAGTATTTTTTGTTCGGTTCGATTCTTCTCAAACTCTGGAATACATATTTTGCATTACTGTCTGCCCGCAAGGATTACTTATCTTGTTTTTAAATTTGATTAGTCGACAACTGAAATATCAAAAGCTAGGATGAATTAACAACTAAACTGATTTGTTACTAATAAAATATTTTTTGGTATATAGTAAACACGTAAAAATAAAAATAGACACTCTATAATAGAAATAACCCAAACTAAATAAATATTTCTCTTGGTGGCAGGAAGTTTTTTGCTTGAAATTAAAACTTTTTCTATAAAACATTCGGACATTTCCAGAGTTTATCAAAAATTTTGCGTTTTCGTCTCTTAGGAGAACTTACTACAGTACGACCCCGGTTTGGGGCAGCATTTTTATCATAGTCCCCAAAAAGCGGGGGTGCCCCAAAATGCGAGGGTAAAGATTTTTGCTTTTATTTTCTCCTCAATAGATTTTTATTGCATTTTAGACTATAAATTAAAATATTAATATTAATAAAATTCTAACATAGTCCTTTCTTAATAAAATTTAAAAATTTTAATAAATCCAACAAAAAATACTATTAAAAGTAATCAGTAATTTCTCACCGAATGGTTTTTTTTCAGTTCTCCTGATAGGTTTTTTCTAAATTCGTAGTAGATTTCAAAATTGTGGACATGTACTGAAAAATATTCTTCTAGAGAATTCACGATGTTTATGATTTCTTTAATTGATGATTTTTTAGATTCATATCCATCATAAGTAATTTTGTCCTCATAATATCTGTCGAATCCATTGAAATAACATCTGAAATCACGTCATCTATTAATTCTTCGTCCAACTGTACATTATCCGAAATTTTTGATCTGTTTTCATTTATTTCTGCCAGCAATTAATTATCGTTGTCTCTGACATCATTTTCCATGCCTCCCCGACAACTGTAATGACTTGTCTAAGATTGACATTATTCAAATTCAAATCAGAAAGCTGTTCTTTTTCAAATATAAGACCTGTAATTAATAATTAGTTAAAAAAGATACCTTTGCTCGTTTTAATACCTGTAATAGTACCTGTAATTAATAATTAGTTAAAAAAGATACCTTTGCTCGTTTTATACTTTTTAGCAAGATCTCTTTCTGAAAATTGACCATGTTTTATATCTTTAGCGATTTTAATTTTTGTTTCATAATTAATCTTTGAATTCTTTTTACGAACCATACTAAAGTCAAAATAAACACGTGAAATAATAGTATTAATTAATAATTAATAAATAAACTAACATTTTGTAATTAAATAAATTAAATAAGTGCCCCAAACCGGGGTCATCAAAAATAAATAATAGAATGAAAAATTTACTGTTTTCAAAAAACTGCCCCTAAAAGCGGGGGTGCCCCAAAACCCGAGGGTGCCCCACCCATGGGGTCTGCCCCAAACCGGGGTCGTACTGTAGTGTAATTTAACCCTGTTGGTGTGATTACATCTACTATCTGTAGAGAAAATAACCTAAATGGAATAAATAAAATAATTAATTGTGAATTAAAACCAAAATAATTAAGACCAGAATTAGAAGATTTTAAATTAATGACTCTCAGGCATGCCTAAATGATCAGTAGACTCACGAGGACCATCTCCAGGCTAAAATAAAGAATGGTATTTTCACCCTCGTGCTGATTACATATTTAATATGTACATCACTTGAGACTACATCCACAAAGCCATTGATTGAATTTGAAACTTGCAATGGTAGTCCAACAACCGGCAATCCACCTGGAACTCCGGCCACTTTTGAAAGATATCCATAAACCGAATCGACATCCTCTTCCATTGTAAAAACAAATGCATTTGATCCTGCATCGAATGTATATGCAGCCACCGTCCGGCCCATCAAATCATTCATTCGATGTATATATGACAATAAAGAAAAAGCAGAGTCAGATATATACCGAATTGGGGGATAAGAGTCCATCATTGTTGCATGCATTTCGTTACTATCCTGAAATATCACTTTATATCAACAACTTTCATCATTAGATACCCAAAACTGGAAAAGTCCCTCAGTTTTATGGCTTCTTTAATTTCTTCCAAACGTTCAAAAGCAGTGCTGGTGACTCGGTAAGACAAAAGACGACTCGTTTTTACTGTCGTTTGCATACCTCCAGTTGAACTCACAGACTTTTGAGAATCACTGGCCACGAAAACAAGAACACGAAGTCCTGGCCAGTTGTAAGGAAAGGGGACCGCCGTAGAGTCCTCCCCATCGTCTCGAACACCCATTTCCCACTCGACAAATCCTCCGTACATACTTCGACATGCACTTCCAGACCCAATACTTAAAATTCATCATTTATTAAATAACCGAGCAAAAATTGGCGATATTTCTATTTGGTAGAGTTTTGCAACTGCACATGCTAGTAGTTGAGATTTGGGGTACTAACCAAGACATGCGTACCCCGAGGCGGAGGAGGCAAGTCCAGCAGCAGTGGGAAAATTGTTTTCTGAAACAATGCAGAGTTTGGCATTATTTGACTGATCTTTTCTCGCTCGCTGAACTTAAAGAAATTTCTACTGACAAGTCTGACTAGTTTCTATGACTCTTCTGGCCCGTTCTGGTAGTTCTGTTTGTCTATTTATATTAAAAATTGAATTAAACCTTCCATTCAGAAACAAGATGTTGTCGGGTAATTCTGGCTTTATGTAAACTGTAGTTTTCGTGCATAACTAGTGTCGCTAAAATAGACTGTGAACCTGATCCACGTCGAGGGTGACGCTTAGAGAAGAATTTATTGGCAAAATTAGTTCGCTGTCTCGTTTCCCCCCTGAATTTAAATTTGTATCAGTTTTTACAGTATTTTATTACAGCAATATTAATAGGCGCTACACACGTTATAGGACACATTAAATTTGATTTTTAATTATTTCAAAAATTTGAAATATACTAAAAACATATAAAAATATTAATTATAATGAAACAATTAATATGATCAAAATAAAAAATATTAATGTTTTTGGAGAAAAAATAACAATTGTTTATCAAAACCACAAAATGTGAAAATTAGAATATTTTTTATCAATAAAATACAATTTAAATTAAATCAAAAAAATTAGATCATTGTGGTGCCAACTCATCCCCTTTACTAACAAAAAATAAAATAACAATTACTCTAAGAATGAAGGATCAACTCCCTGAGTAACCATCATATGTTTCACTGCCGCAAATGGAATTCCCTACGACATTATCATAGTCACTAACCAATCGTAAACGCTTAAAAAATGGGGAAAATCTTGGATCGTCTTTAACTAAAATTCCTTCAACAATGGGAGTCTCTTCCTCTGTTACCTTTAAGATATTTCAATTCTCAACTTTACCTTTTCGGTATCCGCTGGCTGTGGAACTTGGGTTACCGTTATTTTGGGTTCTTCCGGGCAGGGAATAGATTGAATCCTGGATTCCAGAATAGAAAGGGATCTATCTATCTTTCCAAGACGGGAATCAAATTTTAGTAAGTCATTAGAGATCTTTTTCATTAGATTGTTGCAATAAGACGTGCTAGATATTAAAAAATTGTTAATTTGGATTGATATTTTGTCGATTTCATTAAAGCACATAGATTGTCTTAATTTGAAATATTCTATTATTTTGGAATTAATTAACTAGGGAATTTAATAAAAAAACAAAATAATTAATTATAAAATTAAATTTGCATCATGTAAAATCTTTAGTTTGAGACATGCTTTTTTGAGTTGATACCTTTCCCACATTTTATAAACAAATATACTTGTTATCAAGAACTTAAAGAATAAAAAGAATTCTTCATTAAAATAAAAGAGTAAATCGGGTTTCTGAAAGGACACTTGAGTAGTACGATAATGAGGTCGAAAGGATTAAATTAGAATGGAATACACGTTTTTCGCATGAATTCAGATACCTATACAGAAACTTGGGAAGCTGATTGGAACTTTCTAACAACAAAGACCACTGTTCCTGATTGTCTTGCTGGATTTTTCTTCCTACCGTTCAAGGTTTGGCAAATGACACATTCTACAACTAAGCGTTGGAAAACAATTTGGTGGGCCTTTGGTTTGTTTTTTCCCATATTTGGTAAAATTAAAAATTCTTTACTTGTGTAGTCACAAACAGTATTGCGGAATTACTTAATATTATTAATAAAATTTTTTTAAATCATATCAATGAGAAACCAGAGCGAATAACGGGAAGGCCGTGAAAGCGCTTGTGTGAAAAATACTGACCGTGACACAATAAAAAAAATAATTGGCTTATGATTTTTAGTTAGTGCAAAAAAATAATATCAAATACTGGGGTCATTGGAGATTCACATAGAGAGAGTCCTAACATTAATAATTACTAAAAGCAAAAGAATAAGTCCTTTCCTGGTAAATGCCAGGCATTTTATGTCATATAAACAACTCTATTATTTGAGGTCATTATGTATAAGTAGGCTTACCATCCGTCCCGGATAATAGAGCCTTGTCCCGGATTTATGCGCTTCATAAAATTATTTTTGATGTTTCCGACTGTACTTCAAAATTAATATCTATTTTATTAGAGCCAATGTTCACTTCAGCTAGAACGAAAACTGAAGCTTTAATATGTAATGCAATTTTTCTATTGGCCCAAGAAGAATTGGAAACTGAATTAATGACGGTCCGTTTTGTATCTATTACGATTGACACGTCAAATAGAAAAGAATTGTTGTCAGATATTTTTTACCAGAGGTATGAATGAAGGTTAAACTTCTTTATTTTTGTTCATTTACCTGTGAAACCTCAGAAGTTATAGTTGACTGCATACATTCTAAATTGGAAAAACATAATCTATCCAATAAAGTTGTAGGTTTTTGTAGTGACAAATTTTGACGTTTTAACAGAAAAAAACCAACAAATGTTTATTATCGATTGAAAAAAACTTGAGAGAGATATTATTGGTATTTGATGTGGTGCTCATGTAGCACACAACTGCATTCAACATGCACCTGATTTACTTCCAATTTATTTAGAATGTCTTGTCGTTAGAATTTACAAATGTTTTTATATTTACATGGTGCGTGTAACAGAACTAAAGGAATGTTGTAGCTCTGTAGAAATAGAATACAAGAAAATTCTTCACAACGGAAATACAAGATTTTTGTCTTTGTTAATAGCAGGTGAAAGAATTCTCCAGTTATATGAAGGCCTACAATCATATTTTTTATTTCATAATTTTTTGAAAAAATCAAAAATAATTAAAAATTTCTAGATAAAGTTTATTCAGTTCAAAAACATAATCGAATTTCTTAGTTAATTTCAGCTAAAAATATTTTCTTGTTTTTCTGTGAAAATTTTTTTGTCCCGGAAAGTCCCGAATTTTGATTATTGAAATCAATAAATTTCCCGGATTCTTGTGGATTTGTTAAAATTTTTGAATACGATTATTTTTTCAATGTTTTGGATAGTTTTTGTAGCTATCATCTGATTTAACATTCCCGGGGATTTCATTGAAAGGTGTTGATATTCATTTTTTTCTGTTATTTTAACGGATTCGCATTAACAGTTTAGATTTTCTAATGTATTTATCCGCCACGGATATAACTTTTTAACAGTTTAAAACTACGTTGAAGAGACACTTCTATAAGATCTTCTGAATGTTCATGTGTAATCGAGTGATGATTTAATCATTCAATTGTCGATTTTTGTTAAGTCTCTTGGCAGAAACTTTAGTGTTCCTGGTTGTTTAACGTGAAGGTATTAGAATCGACTATTGCAGAAAAAAATCAAACTTCATTGGACCATGCCAGAATAATTCCTGATACCTTTTTAATGTGATCTAACAAACCTCTTTCGTAATCCGAACTTTAAATTCCAGTCATTAACGATGAGAAATTAATTTTTTGGGAGGTTATAATCTTGAAAGTTTTTAGAATAATTTAATCTTCCGAAATACAGCCACTATTGGGATCTTAAGGACCTCATCATGTTAAAAAAAAAATTTTCTGCATTTTGGTTAAAATGAACAACTACGATGTCCTCGACTTACATGATGAGGTCCTTAAAACCTTCCCCCCAAAAAAAAATTAAAAAAAAATTTTCTGCATTTTGGTTAAAATGAACAACTACGATGTCCTCGACTTACATGAGTATACAAAAGAAGTGTCTTGATTTATTTTTTGTATCCACCGAATAACGTTAAATTTTCAAAAAAGCGATTTCCAAATGTAAAATCTAGCGAACAGTAAACTCTGTCTGTAGTGTCTGAATTCAAAAAAGAAAGAAATCAATTTTTGATTATTCAAGTCCTTTACTGACATTAGTCTTTCAAAAACAGCGAACCGAATATATTCCTAAAAGCACAGACATATTGATGCCGAATTAATGGCTTTGGGGATAAATAAAAATTTTTTGAAATTATCTAAATGTGTATTAGACATATGTGAGAAAATTTTGATCTTAAAAAATGTTATTAAGAAATAAAAAATGATATACACATAAACCCCTCTATAATGCAATTCCCTTATAATGCCACCCCGCTTATTTTCACGTCATTTTTTGGTTATTCTTTGAATTTCTCTTTATAATACCAAACCCCGCCACTCAGATATTCCCACGCCGAATTATATGCCTTATTCGATACAACGCCATTAAAATTTTTTAATTATTATTTTCAAGTCATATGAATTACACTAATTTATTGTCACAGTCCAGACGTGAGCCACGCCGGACATAAAATACAATAATAAATAATATTAACTAAAAAATTGTGATTTTTTAATGATTTTATTATATAGAAAATATTAATATATCCAAAATGTTATAAATTTTTGAAAAGTGACTTACGTCCGGCGTG
>NW_021831938.1:10000-33565 GCF_006345805.1 Octopus sinensis | reverse complement strand
TGGATTGTCTCAAGCTCTGTGGTTAGTTTGACACTATGCGGTGACCACAGTTGGGAGCAGTAGTCCAGGCGGCTTAGGACAAATGTCCTCCATAGTGTCAACATGGTCTCGCAGTCTCTTGTCCGGAATGTCCTCAGGATCCAGCCAGTGAGTCGTCTGCACTTGTCGCCACCTTCGCGATGTGTGAAGAAAAAGATGCATCGTCACTCATGTCTATCCCCAGGTCCCGTATTGATTTCGATACTGGGATTTCGATCCCTCCTGGACCAGTATAGTTGTGTTGTAATGTATATGTGTTTACAAGCTTGATGTTGTAAGGCTTGAAATTTACCAGCATTAAATTGCATGTTTTTGTCTTCAGCCCCATTTGTATATGGCATCCAGATCTTGTTGTAAAGGTCAGCATCAGCTGGGTTTTGATTGCCTGTGCTACCTTTGTGTCATCAGCATAGCTAGTGAGGGATGTTGTTTGTGCTACCAAGGGCATGTCAGAGAGCGCCACCAAAACAGCAAGGGTCCCAAGACTGTGCCCTGTGGTACCCCGCTTGCTATTGGTGTCTTTCCCGAGAGGGCTCCATTGGCTGCAACCATCTGGCTTCTGTCCTTCAGGAAGTCATGTATCCACTCACTACTTTCCTGTTATGCCGAGTCTGAGTATTTGTGACATATCACTCCGTGGTCGACTTTGTCAAAGCCTTCGCAAAGTCGAGATATACCACATCTACCTGTGAGCGATCCAGTAGTTGTTTCAGTACCCAGTCGTAGTGTTGTAACAGCTGCGTAAGGCAGCTTCTTCCTGGGCGAAAGCCATGCTGTGTGTCAGTGAGACGGTTAGTTTCTTCGAGGAACGTGATCAGTTTTTTTCTGATGATTCGTTCCATGACCTTACTTATGTGTGACGTCAGGAGACTGGCCTGTAGTTTTTGGCCTCTGCTCTACTCCTCCTTTGTGGATAGGGCATATGGTACCTTCTTTTAGCGCCCTAGGCAGTTTACCGTTCCAAGGAACCACTGAAGAGCTTCTTCAGTGGTCCCGCTAGGGCATGCCTGCATCTTTTTAGGAGGACTGATGGGAATCCATCTGGTCCAGCAGCTGAGTTTATTCTCATTTCTCTATGGCAGATATTACATCCCTCTCTGTTATGTCTATGTAGTCGATGGTTGTTGTTTGGTTTTGGAGTGTTGTGGCATCAAAGAAAACTTCTGGGTTTGTGATTTGCATGTGCCCCAGAGGGGATGTGAACACACTTTTATACTGTTCCTTTAGTATCACTTATCCCTTGGGGGGTCCTCAGTTAGAGAGCCCTTTTATCAAAGAGTGGGCCAATCTGCAGTGTACCGAGGTGGTTTCTTTCGCAAATTTAAAGAAGGCTTAGGGTTTGTTTTAATATTCTCTAATGGCCCTGGCTTCTCTCTCTGCCCTCTCCTTCTCATAGGAAAGTTTGAGTGCAGTTTCCGTTTCAAAAAGTTTCAGGTGGAGTCCCTCATTGTTTCTCTGCCGTGCATTCAGTTGCTTCGAGAGCTTAGCTCTTCGCCTCATAAGTATTTTCCTGTCTCTGGGAATAACGTTCCTATGCCCGCTGGCTTTTTCTCCGGGACAAACTTATGGCATATGTTCTGTATGTTGTCATGAAATGTTGGAAATGTGTGTTTGTGTCTTGTGTGGTGATGAAGTCACTCCAGTCATGTTTTCGGATCTCTTCGTGATCTTCTTCCAGTTTGCCTTATGGAAGTTTAGACTGGATAGGCCTGTGGTATTTTCTAATGGCTGCGTCTCAACTAACTCTCTCATACCATATATCATTATATATATATATATATATATATATATATATATATATATATTATATATATATATATATAATATTATATTATATATTATAATCGTATCTATATACATTATATATATATATATATATATATATATATTATATTATACGTATATATATATGTATAATATATAATATATATAATATTGTGTGTGTGTGTATTATATATATATATTATATATTTATATATATATATAATATATATATATATATATATATATATTATATATATATATCATCATCTGCATGATGTGGAAAATATTCCATCAGCATTGCCCAAATGATGTTGGCATCACCTTTAGGTACATCCAAGGCTTGGGCCCCGTGCCATCCGCCCAAAACAAATCGCACTCTCATCTCATAACAACAATACGGCACAATGATTTCACCTCAATTGGCCCCGCTCTCTTTAACATTACACCAAAACACATTAAAAACAGAAACTGACCCTATAGGGTTCAAGAAGTCTTTGACAGATTCCTTCAAGAAATCCCGGATAAAGCCCCAACACCCGGATATGTCACTGTAAACATAACTCTCTACTTGAGTGGGCCATAGTGCCCCAAATTCTGACTTGAAAGACTTCACCAGGTGGTGCTATTAAGTAGACATGGCCTGGGCCAATAATGGCCGAAACCTATCAAAGTATCAAGTATAATATATATGTATGTGTTGTGTATATATATATTATATATATATATATATATATATATAATATAACATATATATATATATATATATATATATGTATATGTATATGTATATCTATATATATATATAGATATTATATATATATATTATATATATATATATATGTAGAAAAATATTTAGTATATATATATATATATATATATATCTATATATATATATATATATATGCGTGTGGTGTGTGTGTGTATATACTACTGATAGCATTGACATAAATGCATACACGTAGCATATACACCCACGCTCGCGCATGCGTAAAATTATTGTATCCTTACAAATACATATACCTACATACTGAAATTCATTCAGGCACACATGTTCACGAGTGTACCTAGACGCATTCTGCTATCATTTATATATTCTTGTGTGTAGATGGAAATATTTACATCCATCCGCATGTGAATATATATGCATAATTATGTTTATGTGTGCCTAATCCGACACTTCCTATGCGCAGTCACATCATCAATCATCCTTCACACACACACACACACACACATACAGTTTCTCTCTCAAACACACACAATCTCTGCACAAGAACATTTTCACAGGTAACACATGTTCGTATGCATACATGTATGGACGTATGTACGGGCCTACATATATGTATGTGTCTCTGTGTTTGCGTGTGAAAGCCAATATGAGGGATGTTCTCATTATAATTATCGCAGTATCCTATGTTGTAACACAACATCGGATTTTAAGTTGGGATAAATATTAACTTTTCGTATTAATACTGTTTGTATAGTTAATAATAATTTTTTGAGCTTGCTGGTATTTTAATCTGGCAAATATTAAATGGAGAAATGCAGAAGAATTAATAAATGGGATGCCCATTCTCAAAGTGCTTCATTGTTGCTTGATCTATTTGCAGAGCACCGAATCTATTATAAAAATTTTCTGAACTACTACTTGAGGTATGAACGCTTGCACTTAACTCAATGTTTTCACATAACAAGCTCCTTTCAGGAATGTTTCAACATTTGCGTTTAGTATACCATCTATAAATCACGGGAACATCCTTTTCCCTTTTCAGCTCAACGTAGCTCATACCTTACATAGAGATATAATCATTTTATTTTTGACAGACGGTCAATAATTATAGTGGGAAGCAAAAGTTACTTGCTCAGTGCTCAGGTATTGCTCAGCTAGTGCTTCTTTTATTGACGCCGCAGTGATTAAAGACAAGGTCGACAACGGCGGCATTTGAAATCAGATGGTAAATAGCCGGTAGAAATGTCGAAAAGCGTTTTACCCGATACGCCAATGATACTGTCAGAAACATGTCAGATTTTATCACCAGTTACAGTTACCAGCGTTCAGAGAGAGAGAGAGAGAAAGCGTTTTCGAATGTCAACATTAAATTTTGGTCCACTTGAATTCCTTATTCATTTTGAAACTCATTTTCATTAAGGCCAATCACTTTTCTTCTCGTTACAATATATTACTTCAGTCTATTAAAGATTATTTTCCATTGGTAATTTGTTCTTAACGATACCTTCTTCATGCAAAATAAAGGCTATAGAAATTTCCAAATCTTATTGTGCAATTTCACTTAAATTTGCGTTAATAATGATATATTTTTCTCAATCGTTCGAAGATTTTGCTTACCGTAAATTGATTGCAGTTAAAGAACACAGCAGTCAAAGAGCAGTTTCGATTCAACCTTTTAGTAAATCCTTTTTGTCGTCGATTGTCTTTTGTGGTTAATTTACCTTGCCCAGTTTGAGATTAAAATACATCTACGCTATTTTTCAACTCCCATATTCAGCAATTCAATGGTTCTCTTTACATAGCAAGTCCTTATATGAGAAACACTTATTCTATTCCTAACTAGGTTTTTAACACACGTCCATTGTATTCTATGTAGATTGATGTCATCTCTGTATTATCTACTCTATGGTATTTTTAGTTTATAGCATATTTTACGGCTGGAATTCGAAAGCAAATTGGTTGTGTACATACGAAGAACATCCCACTACTACAGAGAGGAACTTTCTCTCTGACTAATCCCATACTCAAATGCCCTTATCTTATGAATATTCCGTAACAATAACTGTAAAATCTCTGGATGGAAAGTTTAATGATAATGTCAGAGTGATTAGCTCTTATCTTCCCATGATAGTGTTTTGACCAACTCAGACAATACCAGTATTATGATTTTGTATAATTGTTTTCATTTTATGTGACATAGCATTTCAGCTATGTTTTTGCTATTATTAATATTGTCTTGTTTGTCTTTTTTCTTTTTAATTTTTCTTGCTGTTCATTTCGTTTTTCCCAGAGCAGCAACGTTGTTGTTATTTTATTTATTTGCTATTTGCATAATGTTTGGTTTATGCTGTATCAAGTCTAAAGAATTGTCCAAATAACATTTCTTATCCTCCGGGGAAAATTTCCCCAAATATTTTCAAAAGATACTATACTTTTAATGAGGAAATGACATCGCATGTTTCTTCAGTCGTCTTATTCTCCTAATCCTAATTTCCGGCTCCTTGCATTCGTCCGAAAATTCGAGTAATTTCATTCAGATGAGATTACCGTATTAATCCACGGGTGACGTATTTGTTTGTAGCTCTGAGCCATTTGAGATTAGAACTAACGGTGGAGTGAACTAGACGGTTTATAGAGCTTAGCTTGCAGTCTTCCTGGTTTCCAGTTGAAGTGCACACTGATTCCACCGTTTTTATTGTCATTTTTATAAAATTATATTGACATAGTGTTAACTATTTCATCGACAATTCTGTTATAATTTATAACCCCATATCCTTATACAAACACATACGCATATATGTGTGCGTGAGTGTGTGCATACGACACAGAGAGAGAGAAAGATATAGATAGAGAAAGAGTGTCTGTGTCTGCGAGTTCACATGCAAGATGTACATGTGGCTTTTCCCTGACGGTGTATTTTGGATCCCATCGAAAAGTTTGGAATTGCTGCTCGATAAATTCCCCAACAGATTAGAAAGCAATATTGTATTACTCACCTCTACCTCTACATCCCATGACCTTCACCACCAAGAGATGAGAAATATATCAAAATGCAGATGAAACAGTTACTTGTTCCTTATTTCCACACAGATGAACCGAAATGTTATCCCCACCCCCACCATTAATAATTTGATGAAATGCTGAAGGAGGCTCAAAAATTGCGTAGGCAATTAAATATTCTCAGAATATCCAAATTATAGTAATGAGTAAGGAACTCTTTCGGTCGTGAATGACTTTAGATTGCACCTAGAGAGTTACACTTCGAGGTACAGGGTTGTTTATCGTAGATCAATAGTTGCCCATGCATACCAGCCTCCCCTCTCCGTGCCACCGATGTTATCCAAGGGAAAGACAAAGGCCGATACAGCTTGGCACCTGTGATGTCGAAACTCATTTCTACAGCTGGGTGAACTGGAGCAACGTGAAATAATGTGTCTTGCTCAAGAACTCAACACGCAGCCCGGTCCTGGAATCGAACTCAGTACCTCATGATTGTGAGCCCCACGCTCTAGCTATTGAGCATTGTGCCAGATTATAGTATAGAAGTGAATATTATTTCGTTTTTAATTTTGGGCGTTAAGTTAGATTTCAATGGAATGAAATATGTATTAGGTATAATATACTTTTATGCATTTATTTTAATCAATGTTAATTAAATAAAACGCTTATTTAATTTATGCACTTTTAATTTCTTTTTCGTTTCACCAATAAAGTCATTAATATTCTTATGTGTATAGAGCTGCCAGATGAAATTGGTTAAATCTTTTCAGTACAAAGCATCTAAGATTTTATTAATTACATTATACTATTTAAATATGGAACGATAGGGAAATGACTAAATATTTTGGCGTAGAGAACAGCAGAAAATAACATTTATGGTTGTTTTCACCGATTGCGTAGATAGATGGAAAGGAAATGAATAGTAATACAAGGGAGGAGAGAAAATTGTATTTCCGAGGCAATTATGTTTTACTTTTACGTAAGAGTACAAAAATTTGAGTTTAATTAGTAGAAACAAAAATCATCTTTTAGCATAAAACAGAACATGACACATTTAATCGATTTATATGTATAATTTTGTATTTACGAAAATCGACTAAATATAATGGAGAATACGAGACGTCAATTATTAAAAAACAAACTTCGGACATAGTTTTCCCTTAGGCAACAAGTAATTCTACTTCAAAATTAATATCAACATTCATCAGTGAAAGACTATACAACCATGCATGTGATAAAATACGTTGTCGTTGACAGAAACGCTCAGTATATTCAAAGGCTTCGTGGACCATTTCGAAAGATTGAAAAATTTTTTTAATAGAAAATAACTTCTTATGCTTTTGGAAAACTTAATATATGCTGAAATATAAAGTATTTATGGTGAGAATGATATTGACCACACAGAACGTCATTTGGAAATTGGTCGATGGTTCACTAACAACAAAATACATGATACGAATATTAGAAAACTTCGACTCGGTGATTATCTAAACAGATATCCAGGAACTTTGAATTTTAAACGTTTCCCACTCGACCAACATGCAGAAAATATCTCAGAGCAAGAAAGAATCAATAAAGACAAACTCTGAAAGTAAAATATAAACGAAGATTACGTTATTAGCTAAATATTAACATGATTTTTAGTTAATAATTATATTTAATTCATTTTCTAATATCTTTAGAATATACTTCTTATAATTTCATAAATTAGGGCACAAAAAATTACATCACTGGTTGATTTAGATCTAATGATACGCACAATATTAACACCTTGTTACCTAGTGAGTATATAAAAAGCCTTCCTCAGGTATTAAAGGAAACTAGTAGGTAGATCTTACAGATGAACATTGCGATGAACAACTGCAATAAGAAGTGAAACCGGTTAGAATGTACTTTGATGAACTTTTGCGATTATAGATTTTTGAGATTTTAATAAGATAGATTGAAATTATTTGAATGCTGTTTGTAATCAGTAATCTTGAACTGAGTTGATTCTATTAATGCATATTGGTTATGATATATTATTTTGGAATAGGTAATAATATCTTTTGAAAATATCTGATTGTAATAATTTGTTTTTCAGTGCCTGTTATTGAATTTTCAACTGGTTTGACTATAATAATGTACTCTGGAATTAATTCACTGCAATATCAATGGAAAAGAACATCTTAATATATACCCTAAATTATGTGGAATCTTTTCAACAATCCCCTTCTCTCTTTCATTATACATGCACAATTTCAACGTTTTTCAATTTTTCTCGCTCCCTCTAATAAACATACGCACGGATATATGTATAAATACATATATAAATACACACACACATACACACACACAGACATATGTATGTGTGGGGCGCAGTTCAACGAGAGATCAAGAAAACTCCTTGTAACATCAAAAACGAATTGATGGTAAAGATTATAGCAAGGGAGCCGTTCAGATTAATTACAGGAGCTTCCGAAATGGTCTGGAAACCGTGATTGAAGACAATGGGGATTTTATTGAATAAATTTATTCATTAAAATTTAAAGATATTTTTATGTAATTTTGGTAAATGCAACTTTTAAAATAAGAATTTATTTTTTATTTTCTTTATTGCGTAATTCGGACGACAGTTTATTCATCCTGTATATATATAAACATACGTGTGTATGGGGATGTATGTATGTATATGTATATATATACATATATGGATGTATGTATGTATATGTATATATATACGATGGGCTGCTTTCAGTTTCCGTCTGTCAAATCCGCTCACAAAAATTTGGTCGGCCCGAGGCTATAGTAGAAGACACGTGCTCAAGGTGCCACACAATTGGAATTGAAACTGGAACCATGTGGTTGGTAAGCAAGCTGCTTACCACAAAGCCAATACCACACGCCTGATATATATATGTATATCTGTAAATGTAATATGTCACAATTATTCGGTAGTCATGATAAAACTCCGAGTTTCGGATGTCGGGGTGGAAATCCACGCCGCCGTCTCTTTAGTTATCTGGCCCTCGGAAAAAAAAATGCTAAGAAAATTCCATAACATTTTGCCATAGCATTTTCATAGCATAATTTTCATACCATTTTTTCCGATGACTGGATAACTGAAGAGATGGCGGCGTGGATTTCCACCCCGACATCCGAAACTCGGAGTTTTATCATGGATACCAAATAACTGTCACATATTACATTTACAGATAAATTCCTCTCATTACAAAATATCGAGGTCTCTTTATTTCTTTTGTTGTCTTACAATTTCTATTAATATATATATATATATATATATATATATATATATATATATATATATATATATATATATATATATATAGGTATGTGTACATGACTATGTGCATATATGTATATATGCACACTGAACGTCCGTATATTTTTTGTACGTGTATATATTTGTAAATGATTAAGTTTTGATGTTTTACAGTTCTTTTGCCATCGATGACATGAAAGTATAACATCCCACCTATGTTTTAATACTTATGTTTCCTAAACTATGAAGTATCTATGAAATAATGCCTTAGAAACATAGTTATGACTTTTAATATGATACCCTCCGAAACGCATCACTAAACTAAATAAGTTGTCTGGGAATCGATAAATATAAGAAAATCTTAGTCAACATGAATACCACATTATGAAATACAAAGCTCCGTATTATCTACTTGGAAATTTAGATCAGTAACAAGTAATAATGCTTTTCGCTATTGTTGATGACTTTGATGAGAGGTGTTACTTATATGATCGAGATTCCGTAAGGAAATAAAGCAACAAATGGAGACTGTATCAAATCTATTTATTGCTATTTACGAGATATTCGTGATTAAGATCAAGACCCGAGGCCGGTATCACTGACATTAGGACAAGTGTTGTCATTACATCATCATCCTTATAATCAATATCATCATCATCATCATCATCATCATCATCATCATCAACATCATCATCGTCGTCGTCGTCGTCGTCGTCATCGTTGTAGTTCTCGTCGTCTCTGTAAATGCCGCCGTGGCCGATGTCGTCACCGTCTTCGACGTCATTTCACAATCGTCCTCGTTGTTTTGTTCATCTTCGTCGTTGTGCTCGTCCCTAGTATCGACATCATCATCGATCTCATGCTCATCGAAGCAATAATTACATTTTACTGACATCTCTTTAACTATTGTCATATTCATCATTATCTTCATCATCGCCGTCACCATCATCATCAGCAGCAACAGAAACAGTACTTTTATCATCGTCGTCGTTGTCGACATCATAATCATCATCACCATCATCACCATCAACATCAACATCATCATCAACAACAACAACGACGACGTTGTCGTCGTCGTTGTCAATGTCGCTGTCATCATTGTCGTCGTCACCATCATCATCAGCACCACTACCACCACTACCACTGCCACAATAACAATCACAACAAAATCACCATTTGAATCGTAATAGCGATATTTATATCTGCCTGGTCAATCATCGTAATAAAACGAATTTGTGGTCGGTGGGTGGGGACCACCAACACCAACTGTCGCGACTATCATCAACACTATGCGCCTATGTTTAGATTTTGAAACAAAACGTTGCACGTGACACGCACGGCACTTTCTACCGACAAACTACTGATTATAACCAGCTTTACAGTCAGATGTCACCGAAGACAGTATTTTTATGGACAAATAAAATTTAATATAAAATAAAAATTACTGAAAGGAAGGAGGAATTAAATTAACTGTCGTGTGACACGAGTGTGGATTTAGAATGGAATGTGGTGGTGTTTGGTAGTGATTGGCATTCAATCGAAACAAGAATTCTTATTAGAAATTCATAGACATACTCTTTTCTAGAGTCTAAATTATTCTAAGATCATTCCTGTAAAATTTACTGTGATTTTCTGTACGATTAAACTTGGTGTGAGCATCTGCTGGAGCCATAGTTATAACAAGATTCCTGTCTTTATGTATGTGTATGTATATAGCCATCACTCTCGGCTTACGCATGTATATGAATGTATGTGTGTATCTCTGTATGTTTGAATCTGTATTTCATTGCCGTGTGGTTATGTGTAGATATTTTATATGTGGAAAACGAGTTAGAGATGAAACTAGTGATGTTTTTTACTAATTCAGTGTAGTAGGATTTTAAGGCGACGAGCTGGCAGAAACGTTAGTGCGCTGGGAGAAATGCTTAGCGGCATTTCGTCTGCCGCTACGTTCTGAGTTCAAATTCCGCCGATGCCGACTTTGCCTTTCATCCTTTTGGGGTCGATAAATAAAGTACCAGTTACGCACTGGGGTCGATATATTCGTCTTAATCCGTTTGTCTGTCCTTGTTTTTCCTCTCTGTGTTTAGCCCCTTGTGGGTAGTAAAGAAATAGGTATTTCGTTTGCCGCTAAGTTCTGAGTTCAAATTCCGCTGAGGTCAACTTTGCCTTTCATCCTTTCGTGATCGATAAATAAAGTACCAGTTACGCACTGGGGTCGATGTAATCGACTTAATCCCTTTGTTTGTCCCCCTCTATGTTTAGCCTCTTGTTGGCAATATAGAAATAAGAAACGTTAGCACGCCGGCCGAAATGCTTAGCGGTGTTTCGTCTGTCTTCTGAGTTCAAATTCCGCCGAGGTCGACTTTGCCTTTCATCCTTTCGGGGTCGATAAATTAAGTACACGTTGCTTACAGGGGTCGATCTAATCGGCTGGCCCCCTCCCTCAAAACATTTCGGACCATGTGCCTAGAGTAGAAAAGAATGTAATAAGATTTCTCGTGTAAAATATCAAAGTTACTCCAAGTCTAGAAGCATCAACATAATGGCTTCAAATTCTGTCACAGGGGCTGCAATTTTTGGGGAGGGGATGAGTCGATTACATCGACCCCAGTGTTCAATTGGTACTTATTTTATCGACCCCGAAAGGATGAAAGATAAAGTCGATCTCGGCGGAATTTGAACTCAAAACGTAGCGACGGAGGATATACCGCTAAGCATTTCGTCTAGCGCGCTATTCTACTAGCTCACTGCCTTAAAAGCATTTATATGATATTCTCTACTCCAGTATGCAACTGGTACTTAATTTATCAACCCCTAGAGGATGAAAGATAAAGTCGACCTCGGCGGAATTTGAACTTAGAATTCCCGATAAACATTTCGCCCGTTTCTGCCAGCTCGCCGCCTTAGAAATATGTATATAATGCGATCATGTGTGAAAACATCTCATGAATTTTTATGTTTATAATGTTTTCAAGAATTTCATGCCAGTTTTAAATACGCACAGTAGTCTTTTTGGTGGCTATTAATTGTTATTAATATATGTTTTGTTACGTTCTAAGATTACGTTTTGTAAACTGATGATGCTTTCGTATTTTGTCTGTTTGTCTTATAGAATATCTAGTATTTGTATTTATATTTCCTTATTAATTATTCTGAAAATTATCAGCGAGTAGTTATAACATACTATTTTAGATCCCACGCAAACAGGAGCTATATAGTGAGCCTGATCCTCCCACCATTTAGTAACTCCAATTGGTTTACTGTCGGCCAAATTAAAGCAAATGACGAAATAAGGCTACATGTACTGTCATGAGGATTATTTCAGTAAATAGTCCTGGAGGCTGGATCTTAAAATCACGGTGTTCTTGGTTACACATTGTTATGTTTTAATGAAGATGAGAATGGTATCACTGTATATATATATATTACAGAGATGTACCTGCATAGCAAGTGATTTGATCTGAGATCGTGTGCTGAAACGAAAACAATTGCAGCGTGGAAGGTGTTTGTAAGCCATTTAAGAAACACACAAAAGCCGTTCGATTCGAGGTGAATCGAACGGTTATATATATGTATGTATGTATGTATGTATGTATGTATGTATGTATGTATGTATGTATGTATGTATGTTGTATGTATGTATGTATGTATGTTGTATGTATGTATGTATGTATGCATATATATATATATATATATATTATATATATATATATATATATTATATATATATGGGAACTGAAAAGTTTCTGGCTTTGATGAAAAGAAAATACAGAAGGATCATTTACTTATGATTTTATTTAGCATATTTCCCTCTCGGATTCACAAATAGGGATGTATCCTTTTCCTCGGTCTTTATTTCATGAAACAACGTCATTATTTTGTCACCTCATTCGAATAACTGAGAAAATCATAGAATTCTGTGAGTTGAACTCCTCCACAGAGACGGTTGTGTGTTCTTTCCATAGCGGTGTGAGTGTCGTTTTTTCCTTTCCATACGTCCAAGCTGTTTCGAGCATTTTCCCTCCAGGTGCACTCATAGATTAACTAGATCACGCAAAGAAAAGAAGAGGAGGCGATTTGATCCCAAGATTCTCAACATGCGACCTACGTCTACACGCATGCTTATAAAAACGAAGTTCAACAGTATAAACATGTATGCATACTTTACACACAACGTACACACATTCTTATGCACATACGCGCATGCATACACGCACATATGCATACGTATGTGTATGTGCTTATTCATGTGCATACGTTATGGATGTGTGTGTGTGCATATATGTATAATCAACAGCATGTGAAGAGAGAGATATGCGTTTTCTACGAATAATTGAGACTTAGCTCATTATTTCGATCCCTCTGTGGTCGCTCATAGCAGTTTTGAAGAGACCAACGACAGTAATAATCCATTCTACAATAGACATATCTCTCGAGATTTTCAGGAAGGAACTAACCGATTACATTTACCCCAGTGCTTACCTGGTTCTTATTTCATCCACCCCGGATGCATCAAAAGCAAAATCGAACCCCGATGGAATTTGGACTGAGAGCGTAAAAACAGCTAAGCATTTTACCCAGAATGCTAAATGCTAACGAATCTGCTAGTTCGCCGCCTTAAAGATTCTTATGATAAATATGGATACATTCACACACACGCACCTCCACACATACACACATACATGCATACGTATATCTGTCTGTCTATCTATCTATCTATCTATCTATCTATCTATATCTATCTATCTATCTATCTATCTATCTATCTCTCTCTCTCTCTCTATATATATATATATATATGTATATGTATATAAAACTCACGTTTAATCAAGAATTTATAAGTGTGTGTATACATGTATGTATATAAGTATGTATGCATGTATGTATATCCATCCAATAGATATGATACAGGTAAGAGCAATAAAGTGAAACTACTTTAATATAAGATACAATCCAGGTTTTCCTATTCAATATAACCAATAATTTCTTCCATATAATACAGAAAATTTAATAAATGCCACGTGACAAAAATTGGGATTCAGGCTTGATATTTTCATTCAATTTATAGAAGACATTTATTGATTTTATTTATTACATATATTCCTGAATACGTATTTCTGGTTTTGTCTCCTGACAGCGCCTTTCCGACAAGGTAGAGGAAGCAGCCGAGCTAATTTTCCTTGAAGCTCAATCAAGATGAGATAATGTATATCATAAAGAAAATTATAGCAAAACATTTTTAAGAATTGATAAAGGAAATGTCATATTATTGAAAATTTAAAACCAATATATGTATTAAATATATTAATGGCTGTCTTATAATATATACTACTTGTAAATGAACGCGTCTGTCTCTGGATGTATATATATATATATATATATATATATATATATATATATATATATACAAATTCACACACAGACAAATACACGCACATATACATATAAATGTATACAGCTCTCTCTCTCACTCTCTTTGTCTGTTTGTCTGTCTGTCTCTCTCTCTCTCTCTCTCTCTCTATATATATATATATATATATATTTATATAAGCATGTATATGTGTATGTGTGCGTGTATCAACAGCTAGGCTAGTATAGATAGATAGATAGATAGATAGATAGATAGATAGATAGAGAGATGCATTTGAGATACTAGTGTGGTTGGACTTTATCTTTAAAATGCATGTAAATATGGTTGCACGAATAAATTTCATATAGAACGATATACATTGTACCGTTGTAGTTAGATAGCTTTACGCGCTGGGTTCAAATCCTGATGAATATAATTTCGATTTACTTATCAGTTTAATTTCTTTTCTAATTAAGAAGGCAGCGAGCTAGCATAACTGTTTAGTAGCTCTTCGTCCGTTTTTACTTTTTGATTGGAAAATCTGCCGACGTCACCATTTCAATTCATCTTTACACATGTTGATATAACAAGTACCAATCAAGTAGTGGGGTCCAACAAACTCTAATCCTCATCCTAATATTCTTCTCTCAAAATCTCCCGAACGTTTACCAACATTGGAAGCCATTTTTACGTATCAAAAAGGCGATGAACAATCAGAGTCGTTGTGACGTCGGACAAAAATGGGCTTTATGGTATTCCAACCGGCATTATGTTGAGTTCAAAATTCCGCCGAGTTTCACTTTGTCTTCCATCCTTTCAAGGTTGATGAAATTAGCACCTCTTGAAGACTGGGTTCGATGCAACCGAGCCACACCTCTCACTTCAAGACTTCGGGCTTTGAAAGAATTATTCTACAACAAGGAGTTGTCTTGATATCAGAAGCGTTAGTACGCCGAAGAAAATAATAAGCAACATTCCTGCATTCAAATTCAATCAAGCTGACTTCGCCCTTTCATGATTTCGGGTCAATCAAAAATTTAACCATTGCTACATAAGGTTCAATGTAGTCAGGTAACACCATCCCATTGAAAATTGCTGGTATTGTCCCAAAATTTGAAACCTTTATTTTGTATCAAGGAAAATTATCGGCAGATAATTGTAAGCCCTACTGATTAGAAATTTGAGGAATCTATTAGAAATCAATAACAATACAACCCGCTCACTCTCATTCTCTCTCTCTTTCACCCTCTCCCTTTTAAAATTTTTTGTTTCTATCTGTTTATATATATACACACACACACATATCTATCTATCTATCTACCTATCTATCTATCTATCTATCTATCTATATATATATATATATATATATATAATATATATATATATATATATATATATTATGCATCTATATATGTGTGTGAGTGTGTGTGTATGTGTACATAGGTATGCATCTGCGTATGTGTGTGTGAGTGAGATGTATTTATGCGTGTGTACACATATATCACGAGATGGACAAATCCCAAAAGCAGTAAGAATAATACACATATATAATATATATATATATATATACATACATATATATACTTATATATGTATAAGTATATACATATATATATATATATATATATACATACACACACACACACATATATATATATATATATATACACACATGCATATAAATATATACATATTATACTTATATATATATAAGTATAATATGTAGTAAATTAATATTGCATTTCCATTTGTGAGGTAGATGAAAAGCTTTTCAAAAACGCTGATATTTCCTGATGCTTGTTAGCCACTTTTGTATTAACACACAAATTTGCATCGCTACCGCATCAGATTTAGAATATTTTCTTCATTTTCCATCATACTCATCTTCATCCTCATTGACATGATCATCATTATCATCATGATTATTATTATTATTATTATTATTATTAGTAGTAGTAGTAGTAGTAGTAGTAGTAGTAGTAGTAGTAGTAGTATTAGTAGTAGTAGTAGTATTATTATTATTGTTATTATTATTATAGGATTCGTTTGCCTGCAGCAATATTTATGTAGCATTTGATAAAAAAAGTCATTGATGGACATTTCCAAGAAAATACATATATATTCAAAACAGATATACTTCCGTTTGTCAGTGCTATTTCAGTATATAAATGCATGCTTACATAATACACATACACACATTTTCTCTCCTAAAATTTATATAACTATATATAGGGAGAGTGTGTGTTTGTATAGATATATATGTATGTTATGTATTTATGTATGCATTTATATTCTAACGTAGCATATACATGTATATATATATAATTCTTTCGATATTTTTTCAATATTTAGAGAATGGGACAAATGCAAATAGATCTGCTTGTACGAACGTCAGTGTTAAACTGCAGTTATCTTTGAATAAATTGGCATGAGTTAATGTTAATAAAAGGGTGTGGGGGGAGATAGTGCTATCCCTATCCATGCACCAAGTGTAAGCATTAATGAATTGCTGTGTGCCTCAGCGTTTGATCGATGTTTTTTTTTTTTATCTATATGTGGAATCAATTGTGCACTTAGATTTTAAAGGATGATATGGTCTACGTTCATCTATCTATCTATCTAGCTGTTTGTCTGTCTCTCGAGTTAATAGAGTGATTGTGCAATTTACCACATCACCTCGCCCAGATCAACCAGAGACCTCTGACAGGAGCCTTCTAATTGATAAGAGAATTATGGAGGATAATCCTAATTGGAAGGCCTCTCGCATAGCAGAATAAGTGGATGCCAGTCCCAGAACAGCTGTCAGGTATCTCCACAAACTTGATTACTATGGCAAAGCAGCAAGAAGGAAGCCACGAATTCTACCAGTTAACATCAAGAGGAGAAACGACTGGGCCAGTGAAATTGTGGAGTGGCCACTAGCATTTCCTGAGAGCGGTGGAGTGTGGGCTTGGAGACTCTGTGATCAAGAATTTTATGTAGAAATATCGCAGCCAACAATGAAACACGACAGCTATTCTGTGATGGCCTGGGGGACCAATTTCGAGCAATGGTTGATCACAGTTGGTGGAGTGTGAGGGAAATTAGTTTGACCAAGGACGCAACTGGTACTTAATTTATCGACCCCGAAAGGATGAAAAGCAAAGTCGACCTCGGCGGAAACTGTAGAAGCTCAATATATTACGAATGGATTGGGTGAGAAGTTAACAAGTGACCAGGAGAGCTGAAGGTGGCAATGGTGCTTAGAGAAGGAATGTTGTGTTCGAAATTTCCCCAAGACACCTGATGAAGCCTGGAGGATATACCAGCCGAAACGTTATGTTAACAACAAACAAGATGAGGACAAATATCCGTCAAATGTAAATAATGTATATAAGGTACATAATTCCTCATCTCTTAAATATAGAACTGTAGTATATGTTTCTCTTCAAACGAAATTGAACCCGTACAATAATGATTGGTCCAATTTCATTATCCATTAATAATTTTTATGATCCTAAAACGCAAAAGTAATTCATTTAATGTTACGTTTTTAAATGTATTTTCGATTAATCATCCTGACGAAGAAATTTATAGAAATCTCCTCGTATTTATACCCTCGAACATTCCCTATAGAGTTGAAAACAAGAGATATAGAATTTCTCATTTGTAAACCTTATTGAAAGTTCCTCCTATCTTACAATACAATGACGCTTCCGATATTTGATTAGTTAGCTATCCTACCATCACTTGTGATATTGGTTTTACGATCGTGACATGGTGGCTAGGCACAAATTACGTAAAACTCTATGATTAAATTTACCAAGGCTTAAGTTAAACAAAAGAGGAATCTGACATTGCTCAAGGCATCGTATTGTAAAATAATGAATGATTCATTAGCATTCTGTATAGAGATAGAATGGTTAACACTCTCAAATGAACCGCTCGTGGAATTCTGTCACTATAACACTATAGTAGTTCTTTAAACGTAAATAGTTTATTCGGTATGCGTTGTTTAAGATTTTTTGTGGCGGATATGGCTTATGTCAGAATAATGTGAATAAATTTCAGATGGTAAGATGAAAATGAATGAGTGTTTGAGGAGCAAATAGGAGAAAAGAGAAGATATAAAAGAAGGGTTAATTATATTGTATGTTGTTGACATTCATAAGGAAAACGTAATGAAGAATTTAACGAGTATTTTCTGACGTGACCTCTACATTATCAGTTTCATATCTGGAAAGTGTATAAAAACTTGGTCAAAACGAGATTTAGACGAAATGTAGATAAATAGGAACTAGGCTGTATATTATGGCCATATAGCAAGAGCATTGCTTACACACATGTAATATATATGCCATGATAGATCGTTAGCTCCTACACGCATTTTTTTCTCTCCCTTTTTTTTTCTCCGTGTTTCTCTCCTTGTTTTTTTCTGTGTATCTTTCTGTCGAAGTGCGTAGGCTCGAAACATAAAAGACTTTTCTATTCCTGAGCGCTATACTAATACATTTGTTTGTTTGTACTCCACCTGCCTTCGTCTTTTGTTTATTTTCGTAAACTTTCCCTTTATATATTTATATATATATATATATATATCTGTGTATGTGTGTGTGTGTGTATGTGTGTGTGTTATGACCTGAATTGTGCACGTCGGATGTAAGTATTACATTCACACAGAACGTACTTAGGAACAGCACCATTTTTTATCGCCAGTGACAATACCGTAAAGAAAACGTTGTTTGTGACCATGTGTTAAGCGACGTTGAGCAAGTAAGCTGGAGACGATTGTGGAGCGTTGATTTTTTGTTGTTTTTGCTCGAAGTGTCTTGCACCCAAGCACCGAGTTTCTGAATCTTGACCATAGAGAAGATGGTTCACCACAGTTTTTTTTTTTTTTTTATCACAATCCATCTGCTCCATCATATCTCCGGTTGCTTGACGTGAATTTCTGTGAAGAAGTTGATCCAATCGCTCTTCATCAAACTCAGTTGGTCGACCAGAGTGTGATCCGACCTTCAGGTCAAAATTCCCATTTTTGAAGTGCGAAAATCAACGGCGACTTGGTACTTTGAGGCATGGCTCCTCCGCCATACAGAGAACAAATCTCGAAGCAGCTTCGGCGGACTTAACACTTTGATTAAATGCAAAAAGCAAATGGTATCGAAAACAATCAGCTTTGTATACTTGACATTCCATTTCAATGATCTGAAAATATACAGAAATGAATAAAATGAAAAAAACTCAAAGCACAATAATTTCGAAGGGCAAAAATTCTCTTTTAAATAGCATAAAACATTTTGCTAATGCGCTTTATTTCTGCGTACATTTTTAAATTTCAAAAAATGATCATTAATTATTCCTCAACCCAGTGTATGTAAACCTATGTAATATATGTCTATGTGTGTGTGTCTCATGTTTGCAACCACTTGAGACCCGATGCTGGTTTGTTTTCATCCTAGCAACTTAGTACTAGGGTTTTAAAAAATGAAGCACTTCAAAGTGATGCTGGAGCATGGACGCAGCTCAATGAAGGAGGCAGTGAAATAAAGTGTTGTGTTCTTGAGCAAGACACTTTATTTCACGTTGCTCCAGTTCACTCAGCTGTAGAAATGAGTTGCGACGTCACAGGTGCCAAACTGTATTCGCCCCTTTTGCCTTTCCCTTGGATAACACTGATGGCGTGGAGAGGGGAGACCGGTATGCATGAGCGACTGCTAGTCTTCTATAAACAACTTTGCTTGGACTTGTGCCTAGGAGGGTAATTTTCTAGGTGCAACCCCAATTGTCAGTCATGACCGAAGGGGTTCTCAGCATGTCAGCATGTGTATATATATATATATATATATATATCTTCGTTATAGCATCACAAATCAGGAGAAGAGCAAACCGTATAAAATGTAGAGCAGGCGTAGGTAAGATTTTTCTCAGGTTGGTTGAGAGGCATTTCATGTGATCACACAAATATAGAAATATCTTTTAACAGACCTGATTTAAGGGTCTCTTTCAGTTGTACACCCAATGTTAAGAAAAAATTACCATAGACAGAGGCAGATTGTTCATACAGGATTAGAGATGAATACCCAGTGGACGACCGGTGTAACACCGAGGTTACAGCGTACCAAGCAAAGGTAGCCCCAAACAGAAACAGCACGAATAGCAGTAACATCTATGCTAACACAGGGCCATACACTAAAATTTATGTCGGGTCTTGTGAATCCAAAATTAAAATTCACCTGAACAACCACAGATCTTCTTTCGGGGTCCCGATGAGACGCAACACAACGACACTCACAGCATACATACGGCGCCCAAAGGGCGATCATACGTCCATTAACATCAGGTGCAAATTACTAGAAACTTGTGGAACACGACTATGTAACAGTTCTATATTTAAGAGATAAGGTATTATGTACATTATTTACATTATTTACATCATTTACATTTGACGGATATTTGTCCTCATCTTTCGAAAAACATACTTGGCGTATAAGTGCTGAAGTCGAACCGGAGGCGCTATACTAATATAATAGATACAATAGAAAAGGTTCAAATCAGTTAGACTACGATTAATATAAATGTGTGTGTGCGTGTCTGTGTGTGTGTGTGCTTGTGCGTGTGTGTGTGTGCTTATGCAGGTGTGTGTGTGTGCGCGCGAGCGCGCGCGTGTGTGTGTGTGTGTGTGTGTGTGTGCTTGTGCCTGTGTGTGTATTCTGAAGATACGTTAGTGCGGCAAACAAAATATCTTACACCACGGTACTTACAGATCCATAAATTCAAATTTCAATTCGGAAATGTTTGGCATAAGTATTGGCTCAACTAGTTTAATTTTAATTTAGGTGAAAAACATGAAAGTCGTCTGGGAATGAACTGATTATAACACCAAGTCTCAGAGTATATTAAGCTATGCTTTCAGAAAATGAGGAAAAATAGGTGTGAGATATTGTGAACTTAGAGAAACTGTTGCATAGAAGGGCATATTTAATGTGAGGTCCGATTGAAAGAAGATAGACGCAAAAAATCGCCTGAGATTAGGCTAGAAAATATCAATTTGATTGGAAAATTGAGTATAAAAAGGGAAGGAATTTCATGAACGTAATGACAACGACAATGATGATGATGATGATGATGATGGTGTGGAGTTGGAAGAAGAGAAGCGGCGGAGGAGATTAATTATTATGACAATGATTATGAGATTGGTGGTGATGATGACTACGACGACGACGATGAGGAGGAGGAGGAGGATGACGATGAGGTGAATGTTCAGATGACGATGATGATGATGATGAGGATGACGAAAGCAGCGATAAAAATGTGCAAACAAAGGGAAAATACACAGAAAAAGGAAACGATGGTGAAGGAGAGAAGCGATGAATGATGAATTGGGGGAGATGTAAAAAGAAATAAACGAAAGGGAATCTGAAAGCGAGAATGTTGGAAAAGAGAAGAGAATATGACAACGACGACGGTGCTGCTACTGGTGCTGCTGGTGCTGCTGCTGCTGCTGCTGATGATGATGATGATGATGATGATGATGTTGATGATGATGGTGCAGAATACAAGTGATAGGAAATGGTTGTGAATAATATTAACAATAATCATAACAGCAATAATTAATATTGGTAAGAAGGAGAAAAAGAAATAAACAGGATAGAGCTAGAAGAGGAGTATTATTATTATTAGTAGTAGTAGTAGTAGTAGTAGTAGTAGTAGTAGTAGTAGTAGTAGCAGCAGCAGCAGCGATAGTAGTAGTAGTAGTAGTAGTAGTAGTAGCAGCAGCAGCAGCAGCGATAGTAGTAGTAGTAGTAGTAGTAGTAGTAGTAGTAGCAGCAGCAGCAGCAGCGATAGTAGTAGTAGTAGTAGTAGTAGTAGTAGTAGTAGTAGTAGTAGTAGGAAGAGGAGGAGGGGAGGAGGAGGAGAGGGGGAGGAGGAAAAGAATAAAACGAGCTGACAAAATAATAAGACAGAAAGAAAAGGATGGCGGAAAAATGAATAACGTATAAGAGCCACCACCGTTGGATTGAAATCAATATAAAAGCAGTGATTCCCTCTAGATATCAACCGTTGATTTCATTGTAACACAACAGCAATCTAGTATGGGCGACATCTTTTTACTACTACGCATTTGTGTGTGTAGCTTTATGCATGTGTGTGTTAGTGTGTGTGTGTGTGTGGTGTGTGTGTGTGTGTGTGTGTGTGTGTGTGTGCTTGTATGTGTGTGTGTTTTATTAGTGAATATGTATCATTTCGTAACGATTATAGAGTGACCGCGTGCTCTTGTAATGGCGTGTATGTCCATCTGTGAGTCGATGAGCACACGTCGAAATATGTGAATGCGTGCATGTGTGCGTATATTTGTATGCACATACATACATGCATACATATATACAGACAGACATGCATACATGCATGCGTATATATGTGTGTGCGTGTGTGTATGTGTTACTGTGTGTGTGTCTATATAAATATATGCAGGTATATGTAACTATATATATATGTGTGTATGGTGGCGTGTGGATTAGTGGTTAGGGTGTCAGCACCATGATCGTAAGATTGTGGTTTCGATTCCTGAACCGGGCGACGAGTTGTGTTCTTGAGTAAAGTCCACTCAGCTGGCAAAAATGAATAACTCTGCGATGGACTGGTGTCCTGTCCAGCTGGGGAATACATACGCCATTGAAACTGGGATACGGGGCCCATGAACCTGGCTAGGCTTTAAAAGGGCACATTTATTATATATATATATATATATATATATATATATATATATATATATATTATATATATATATATATATATATATGATGGATAGATGGATAGATAGATAGATAGATAGATAGATAGATAGATATATAGATAGATAGATAGACAGACAGATAGATAGATAGATATATAGATAGATAGATATATAGATAGATAGATAGATAGACAGACAGACATAGATAGAAGATAGATAGACAGACAGATAGATAGATAGATAGATAGATAGATAGATAGATAGATAGATAGATAGATAGATAGATAGATAGATAGATAGATAGATAGATGTATATATACATATTTATGGCATATGTGTATGTTACTGTATGAACATGCATATTTATAGAAGTGTCTACGTAAGTTTATAACATCTACGTATAGTTTTTACCGATTGTATGTGCGAGTGTGTGTGTGTGTGTCGGGTGGGAGAGGTATCTGTCGCTGTGTGTTAGTATGTCTATGTGTGCTAGTATGTGTGACTGTGTGCGTGTACCTGGTTGAGAGTGATTAAAATGCCTATATCTCTTTTGTCGTCTCCTCAATGCTTCTATTCATAAGTGTATGCAGAAATATAAACGCTGCGCCTTGGTTTCTGTATGTGCGCTTATGTATGTGTGTTTATATACGGGTATGTGTGCTATTCATATATTTAGACCCAAATTTCTGAACAGTTTTGTAAAT